>NW_027484914.1:0-237613 GCF_050908995.1 Andrena cerasifolii
ATGGCACATAGTAACGTCTCCGGAGAGCAAATCAAAGAGCGAGAAGTGGCGCAGGTGTTTCGAGACAGTAACTGTTTAACGAAGAGGAGCAGAATTTTCGAACGCCTCTTGAAAGGCCTGCGCCTCTTATTTGCAACTTTAAGGCGATGCCTTTGAAGCTGAAATTTAGTATACCTCTTTCCACTTCATTTTCTCCTGATATATTGGCCAAAATCTGGCGCAAATTTCGAGAATACACAAAATTGGGCTATGAAACAGGCGAACATGCCGTCGAAAGAGATGGCACAAAGTAACGTCTCCGGAGAGCAAATGAAAGAGCGAGAAGTGGCGCAGGTGTTTCGAGACAGTGACTGTTTCACGCAGAGACGCAGAATTTTCGAACGCCTCTTGAAAGGCCTGCGCCTCTTATTTGCAACTTTAAGGCGATGCCTTTGAAGCTGAAATTTAGTATACCTCTTACCACTTCATGTTCTCCTGATATATTGGCCAAAATCTGGCGAAAATTTTCAGAAGGCACAAAATTGTGCTTTGTAACAGGTGAGCATGCCGTCGAAGGAGATGGCACAATGTAACGTCTCCGGAGAGCAAATCAAAGTGCAAGCAGTGGCGCAGATGTTTCGTGACAGTGACTGTTTCACGCAGAGACGCAGAATTTTCGAACGCCTCTTGAAAGGCCTGCGCCTCTTATTTGCAACTTTAAGGCGATGCCTTTGAGGCTGAAATTTAGTATACCTCTTTCGACTTCATGTTCTCCTGATATATTGGCCAAAATCTGGCGAACAATTTTCAGAATGCACAAAATTGGGATTTATAACAGGAGAACATGCCGTCGAAAGAGATGGCACAAAGTAACGTCTCCGGAGAGCAAATCAAAGAGCGAGAAGTGGCGCAGGTGTTTCGAGACAGTGACTGTTTCACGAAGAGACGCAGAATTTTCGAACGCCTCTTGAAAGGCCTGCCCCTCTTATTTGCAACTTTAAGGCGATGCCTTTGAAGCTGAAATTTAGTATACCTCTTTCCACTTCATTTTCTCCTGATATATTGGCCAAAATCTGGCGCAAATTTCGAGAATACACAAAATTGGGCTATGTAACAGGCGAACATGCCGTCGAAAGAGATTGCACAAAGTAACGTCTCCGGAGAGCAAATGAAAGAGCGAGAAGTGGCGCAGGTGTTTCGAGACAGTGACTGTTTCACGCAGAGACGCAGAATTTTCGAACGCCTCTTGAAAGGCCTGCGCCTCTTATTTGCAACTTTAAGGCGCTGCCTTTGAAGCTGAAATTTATTATACCTCTTTCGTCTTCATGTTCTCCTGATATATTGGCCAAAATCTGGCGAAAATTTTCAGAATGCACAAAATTGGGCTTTGTAACAGGAGAACATGCCGTCGAAAGAGATGGCACAAAGTAACGTCTCCGGAGAGCAAATCAAAGAGCGAGAAGTGGCGCAGGTGTTTCGAGACAGTGACTGTTTAACGAAGAGACGCAGAATTTTTTAACGCCTCTTGAAAGGCCTGCGCCACTTATTTGCAACTTTAAGGCGATGCCTTTGAAGCTGAAATTTAGTATACCTCTTTCCACTTCATTTTCTCCTGATATATTGGCCAAAATCTGGCGAACAATTTTCAGAATGCACAAAATTGTGATTTATAACAGGAGAACATGCCGTCGAAAGAGATGGCACAAAGTAACGTCTCCGGAGAGCAAATCAAAGAGCGAGAAGTGGCGCAGGTGTTTCGAGACAGTAACTGTTTAACGAAGAGGAGCAGAATTTTCGAACGCCTCTTGAAAGGCGTGCGCCTCTTATTTGCAACTTTAAGGCGATGCCTTTGAAGCTGAAATTTAGTGTACATCTTTCGACTTCATGTTCTCCTGATATATTGGCCAAAATCTGGCGAACAATTTTCAGAATGCACAACATTGGGATTTATAACAGGAGAACATGCCGTCGAAAGAGATGGCACATAGTAACGTCTCCGGAGAGCAAATCAAAGAGCGAGAAGTGGCGCAGGTGTTTCGAGACAGTGACTGTTTAACGAAGACACGCAGAATTTTCGAACGCCTCTTGAAAGGCCTGCGCCTCTTATTTGCAACTTTAAGGCGATGCCTTTGAAGCTGAAATTTAGTATACATATTTCGACTTCATGTTCTCCTGATATATTGGCCAAAATCTGGCGAACAATTTTCAGAATGCACAAAATTGGGATTTATAACAGGAGAACATGCCGTCGAAAGAGATGGCACAAAGTAACGTCTCCGGAGAGCAAATGAAAGAGCGAGAAGTGGCGCAGGTGTTTCGAGACAGTGACTGTTTCACGAAGAGACGCAGAATTTTCGAACGCCTCTTGAAAGGCCTGCCCCTCTTATTTGCAACTTTAAGGCGATGCCTTTGAAGCTGAAATTTAGTATACATATTTCGACTTCATGTTCTCCTGATATATTGGCCAAAATCTGGCGAACAATTTTCAGAATGCACAAAATTGGGATTTATAACAGGAGAACATGCCGTCGAAAGAGATGGCACAAAGTAACGTCTCCGGAGAGCAAATCAAAGAGCGAGAAGTGCCGCAGATGTTTCGAGACAGTGACTGTTTCACGAAGAGACGCAGAATTTTCGAACGCCTCTTGAAAGGCCTGCCCCTCTTATTTGCAACTTTAAGGCGATGCCTTTGAAGCTGAAATTTAGTATACCTCTTTCCACTTCATTTTCTCCTGATATATTGGCCAAAATCTGGCGCAAATTTCGAGAATACACAAAATTGGGCTATGTAACAGGCGAACATGCCGTCGAAAGAGATGGCACAAAGTAACGTCTCCGGAGAGCAAATGAAAGAGCGAGAAGTGGCGCAGATGTTTCGAGACAGTGACTGTTTAACGAAGAGACGCAGAATTTTTGAACGCCTCTTGAAAGGCCTGCGCCACTTATTTGCAACTTTAAGGCGATGCCTTTGAAGCTGAAATTTAGTATACCTCTTTCCACTTCATTTTCTCCTGATATATTGGCCAAAATCTGGCGAACAATTTTCAGAATGCACAAAATTGTGATTTATAACAGGAGAACATGCCGTCGAAAGAGATGGCACAAAGTAACGTCTCCGGAGAGCAAATCAAAGAGCGAGAAGTGGCGCAGGTGTTTCGAGACAGTAACTGTTTAACGAAGAGGAGCAGAATTTTCGAACGCCTCTTGAAAGGCGTGCGCCTCTTATTTGCAACTTTAAGGCGATGCCTTTGAAGCTGAAATTTAGTGTACATCTTTCGACTTCATGTTCTCCTGATATATTGGCCAAAATCTGGCGAACAATTTTCAGAATGCACAACATTGGGATTTATAACAGGAGAACATGCCGTCGAAAGAGATGGCACATAGTAACGTCTCCGGAGAGCAAATCAAAGAGCGAGAAGTGGCGCAGGTGTTTCGAGACAGTGACTGTTTAACGAAGACACGCAGAATTTTCGAACGCCTCTTGAAAGGCCTGCGCCTCTTATTTGCAACTTTAAGGCGATGCCTTTGAAGCTGAAATTTAGTATACATATTTCGACTTCATGTTCTCCTGATATATTGGCCAAAATCTGGCGAACAATTTTCAGAATGCACAAAATTGGGATTTATAACAGGAGAACATGCCGTCGAAAGAGATGGCACAAAGTAACGTCTCCGGAGAGCAAATGAAAGAGCGAGAAGTGGCGCAGGTGTTTCGAGACAGTGACTGTTTCACGAAGAGACGCAGAATTTTCGAACGCCTCTTGAAAGGCCTGCCCCTCTTATTTGCAACTTTAAGGCGATGCCTTTGAAGCTGAAATTTAGTATACATATTTCGACTTCATGTTCTCCTGATATATTGGCCAAAATCTGGCGAACAATTTTCAGAATGCACAAAATTGGGATTTATAACAGGAGAACATGCCGTCGAAAGAGATGGCACAAAGTAACGTCTCCGGAGAGCAAATCAAAGAGCGAGAAGTGGCGCAGATGTTTCGAGACAGTGACTGTTTAACGAAGAGACGCAGAATTTTTGAACGCCTCTTGAAAGGCCTGCGCCACTTATTTGCAACTTTAAGGCGATGCCTTTGAAGCTGAAATTTAGTATACCTCTTTCCACTTCATTTTCTCCTGATATATTGGCCAAAATCTGGCGAACAATTTTCAGAATGCACAAAATTGTGATTTATAACAGGAGAACATGCCGTCGAAAGAGATGGCACAAAGTAACGTCTCCGGAGAGCAAATCAAAGAGCGAGAAGTGGCGCAGGTGTTTCGAGACAGTAACTGTTTAACGAAGAGGAGCAGAATTTTCGAACGCCTCTTGAAAGGCGTGCGCCTCTTATTTGCAACTTTAAGGCGATGCCTTTGAAGCTGAAATTTAGTGTACATCTTTCGACTTCATGTTCTCCTGATATATTGGCCAAAATCTGGCGAACAATTTTCAGAATGCACAACATTGGGATTTATAACAGGAGAACATGCCGTCGAAAGAGATGGCACATAGTAACGTCTCCGGAGAGCAAATCAAAGAGCGAGAAGTGGCGCAGGTGTTTCGAGACAGTGACTGTTTAACGAAGACACGCAGAATTTTCGAACGCCTCTTGAAAGGCCTGCGCCTCTTATTTGCAACTTTAAGGCGATGCCTTTGAAGCTGAAATTTAGTATACATATTTCGACTTCATGTTCTCCTGATATATTGGCCAAAATCTGGCGAACAATTTTCAGAATGCACAAAATTGGGATTTATAACAGGAGAACATGCCGTCGAAAGAGATGGCACAAAGTAACGTCTCCGGAGAGCAAATGAAAGAGCGAGAAGTGGCGCAGGTGTTTCGAGACAGTGACTGTTTCACGAAGAGACGCAGAATTTTCGAACGCCTCTTGAAAGGCCTGCCCCTCTTATTTGCAACTTTAAGGCGATGCCTTTGAAGCTGAAATTTAGTATACATATTTCGACTTCATGTTCTCCTGATATATTGGCCAAAATCTGGCGAACAATTTTCAGAATGCACAAAATTGGGATTAATAACAGGAGAACATGCCGTCGAAAGAGATGGCACAAAGTAACGTCTCCGGAGAGCAAATCAAAGAGCGAGAAGTGCCGCAGATGTTTCGAGACAGTGACTGTTTCACGAAGAGACGCAGAATTTTCGAACGCCTCTTGAAAGGCCTGCCCCTCTTATTTGCAACTTTAAGGCGATGCCTTTGAAGCTGAAATTTAGTATACCTCTTTCCACTTCATTTTCTCCTGATATATTGGCCAAAATCTGGCGCAAATTTCGAGAATACACAAAATTGGGCTATGTAACAGGCGAACATGCCGTCGAAAGAGATGGCACAAAGTAACGTCTCCGGAGAGCAAATGAAAGAGCGAGAAGTGGCGCAGATGTTTCGAGACAGTGACTGTTTAACGAAGAGACGCAGAATTTTTGAACGCCTCTTGAAAGGCCTGCGCCACTTATTTGCAACTTTAAGGCGATGCCTTTGAAGCTGAAATTTAGTATACCTCTTTCCACTTCATTTTCTCCTGATATATTGGCCAAAATCTGGCGAACAATTTTCAGAATGCACAAAATTGTGATTTATAACAGGAGAACATGCCGTCGAAAGAGATGGCACAAAGTAACGTCTCCGGAGAGCAAATCAAAGAGCGAGAAGTGGCGCAGGTGTTTCGAGACAGTAACTGTTTAACGAAGAGGAGCAGAATTTTCGAACGCCTCTTGAAAGGCGTGCGCCTCTTATTTGCAACTTTAAGGCGATGCCTTTGAAGCTGAAATTTAGTATACATCTTTCGACTTCATGTTCTCCTGATATATTGGCCAAAATCTGGCGAACAATTTTCAGAATGCACAACATTGGGATTTATAACAGGAGAACATGCCGTCGAAAGAGATGGCACATAGTAACGTCTCCGGAGAGCAAATCAAAGAGCGAGAAGTGGCGCAGGTGTTTCGAGACAGTGACTGTTTCACGAAGAGACGCAGAATTTTCGAACGCCTCTTGAAAGGCCTGCCCCTCTTATTTGCAACTTTAAGGCGATGCCTTTGAAGCTGAAATTTAGTATACCTCTTTCCACTTCATTTTCTCCTGATATATTGGCCAAAATCTGGCGCAAATTTCGAAAATACACAAAATTGGGCTATGAAACAGGCGAACATGCCGTCGAAAGAGATGGCACAAAGTAACGTCTCCGGAGAGCAAATGAAAGAGCGAGAAGTGGCGCAGGTGTTTCGAGACAGTGACTGTTTCACGCAGAGACGCAGAATTTTCGAACGCCTCTTGAAAGGCCTGCGCCTCTTATTTGCAACTTTAAGGCGATGCCTTTGAAGCTGAAATTTAGTATACCTCTTTCGACTTCATGTTCTCCTGATATATTGGCCAAAATCTGGCGAACAATTTTCAGAATGCACAAAATTGGGATTTATAACAGGAGAACATGCCGTCGAAAGAGATGGCACAAAGTAACGTCTCCGGAGAGCAAATGAAAGAGCGAGAAGTGGCGCAGGTGTTCCGAGACAGTGACTGTTTCACGCAGAGACGCAGAATTTTCGAACGCCTCTTGAAAGGCCTGCGCCTCTTATTTGCAACTTTAAGGCGCTGCCTATGAAGCTGAAATTTAGTATACCTCTTTCGTCTTCATGTTCTCCTGATATATTCGCCAAAATCTGGCGAACAATTTTCAGAATGCACAACATTGGGATTTATAACAGGAGAACATGCCGTCGAAAGAGATGGCACATAGTAACGTCTCGGAGAGCAAATCAAAGAGCGAGAAGTGGCGCAGGTGTTTCGAGACAGTAACTGTTTAACGAAGAGGAGCAGAATTTTCGAACGCCTCTTGAAAGGCCTGCGCCTCTTATTTGCAACTTAAAGCGATGCCTTTGAAGCTGAAATTTAGTATACATATTTCGACTTAATATTCTCCTGATATATTGGCCAAAATCTGGCTAACAATTTTCAGAATGCACAAAATTGGGATTTATAACAGGAGAACATGCCGTCGAAAGAGATGGCACAATGTAACGTCTCCGGAGAGCAAATCAAAGTGCAAGCAGTGGCGCAGATGTTTCGTGACAGTGACTGTTTAACGAAGACACGCAGAATTTCGAACGCCTCTTGAAAGGCCTGCGCCTCTTATTTGCAACTTTAAGGCGATGCCTTTGAAGCTGAAATTTAGTATACATATTTCGACTTCATATTCTCCTGATATATTGGCCAAAATCTGGCGAACAATTTTCAGAATGCACAAAATTGGGATTTATAACAGGAGAACATGCCGTCGAAAGAGATGGCACAAAGTAACGTCTCCGGAGAGCAAATGAAAGAGCGAGAAGTGGCGCAGGTGTTTCGAGACAGTGACTGTTTCACGAAGAGACGCAGAATTTCGAACGCCTCTTGAAAGGCCTGCCCCTCTTATTTGCAACTTTAAGGCGATGCCTTTGAAGCTGAAATTTAGTATACATATTTCGACTTCATGTTCTCCTGATATATTGGCCAAAATCTGGCGAACAATTTTCAGAATGCACAAAATTGGGATTTATAACAGGAGAACATGCCGTCGAAAGAGATGGCACAAAGTAACGTCTCCGGAGAGCAAATCAAAGAGCGAGAAGTGGCGCAGATGTTCGAGACAGTGACTGTTTCACGAAGAGACGCAGAATTTTCGAACGCCTCTTGAAAGGCCTGCCCCTCTTATTTGCAACTTTAAGGCGATGCCTTTGAAGCTGAAATTTAGTATACCTCTTTCCACTTCATTTTCTCCTGATATATTGGCCAAAATCTGGCGCATATTTCGAGAATACACAAAATTGGGCTATGAAACAGGCGTACATGCCGTCGAAAGAGATGGCACAAAGTAACGTCTCCGGAGAGCAAATGAAAGAGCGAGAAGTGGCGCAGGTGTTTCGAGACAGTGACTGTTTCACGCAGAGACGCAGAATTTTCGAACGCCTCTTGAAAGGCGTGCGCCTCTTATTTGCAACTTTAAGGCGATGCCTTTGAAGCTGAAATTTAGTATACATCTTTCGACTTCATGTTCTCCTGATATATTGGCCAAAATCTGGCGAACAATTTTCAGAATGCACAAAATTGGGATTTATAACAGGAGAACATACCGTCGAAAGAGATGGCACAAAGTAACGTTTCCGGAGAGCAAATCAAAGTGCAAGCAGTGGCGCAGATGTTTCGTGACAGTGACTGTTTCACGCAGAGACGCAGAATTTTCGAACGCCTCTTGAAAGGCCTGCGCCTCTTATTTGCAACTTTAAGGCGATGCCTTTGAAGCTGAAATTTAGTATACCTCTTTCGACTTCATGTTCTCCTGATATATTGGCCAAAATCTGGCGAACAATTTTCAGAATGCACAAAATTGGGATTTATAACAGGAGAATATGCCGTCGAAAGAGATGGCACAATGTAACGTCTCCGGAGAGCAAATCAAAGTGCAAGCAGTGGCGCAGATGTTTCGTGACAGTGACTGTTTAACGAAGACACGCAGAATTTTCGAACGCCTCTTGAAAGGCCTGCGCCTCTTATTTGCAACTTTAAGGCGATGCCTTTGAAGCTGAAATTTAGTATACATATTTCGACTTCATGTTCTCCTGATATATTGGCCAAAATCTGGCGAACAATTTTCAGAATGCACAAAATTGGGATTTATAACAGGAGAACATGCCGTCGAAAGAGATGGCACAATGTAACGTCTCCGGAGAGCAAATCAAAGTGCAAGCAGTGGCGCAGATGTTTCGTGACAGTGACTGTTTAACGAAGACACGCAGAATTTTCGAACGCCTCTTGAAAGGCCTGCGCCTCTTATTTGCAACTTTAAGGCGATGCCTTTGAAGCTGAAATTTAGTATACATATTTCGACTTCATGTTCTCCTGATATATTGGCCAAAATCTGGCGAACAATTTTCAGAATGCACAAAATTGGGATTTATAACAGGAGAACATGCCGTCGAAAGAGATGGCACAAAGTAACGTCTCCGGAGAGCAAATCAAAGAGCGAGAAGTGGCGCAGGTGTTTCGAGACAGTGACTATTTCACGAAGAGACGCAGAATTTTCGAACGCCTCTTGAAAGGCCTGCCCCTCTTATTTGCAACTTTAAGGCGATGCCTTTGAAGCTGAAATTTAGTATACCTCTTTCCACTTCATTTTCTCCTGATATATTGGCCAAAATCTGGCGCAAATTTCGAGAATACACAAAATTGGGCTATGAAACAGGCGAACATGCCGTCGAAAGAGATGGCACAAAGTAACGTCTCCGGAGAGCAAATGAAAGAGCGAGAAGTGGCGCAGGTGTTTCGAGACAGTGACTGTTTCACGCAGAGACGCAGAATTTTCGAACGCCTCTTGAAAGGCCTGCGCCTCTTATTTGCAACTTTAAGGCGCTGCCTTTGAAGCTGAAATTTATTATACCTCTTTCGTCTTCATGTTCTCCTGATATATTGGCCAAAATCTGGCGAAAATTTTCAGAATGCACAAAATTGTGATTTATAACAGGAGAACATGCCGTCGAAAGAGATGGCACAAAGTAACGTCTCCGGAGAGCAAATCAAAGAGCGAGAAGTGGCGCAGGTGTTTCGAGACAGTAACTGTTTAACGAAGAGGAGCAGAATTTTCGAACGCCTCTTGAAAGGCGTGCGCCTCTTATTTGCAACTTTAAGGCGATGCCTTTGAAGCTGAAATTTAGTATACATCTTTCGACTTCATGTTCTCCTGATATATTGGCCAAAATCTGGCGAAAATTTTCAGAATGCACACAATTGGGCTTTGTAACAGGAGAACATGCCGTCGAAAGAGATGGCACAAAGTAACGTCTCCGGAGAGCAAATCAAAGAGCGAGAAGTGGCGCAGATGTTTCGAGACAGTGACTGTTTAACGAAGAGACGCAGAATTTTTGAACGCCTCTTGAAAGGCCTGCGCCACTTATTTGCAACTTTAAGGCGATGCCTTTGAAGCTGAAATTTAGTATACCTCTTTCCACTTCATTTTCTCCTGATATATTGGCCAAAATCTGGCGAACAATTTTCAGAATGCACAAAATTGTGATTTATAACAGGAGAACATGCCGTCGAAAGAGATGGCACAAAGTAACGTCTCCGGAGAGCAAATCAAAGAGCGAGAAGTGGCGCAGGTGTTTCGAGACAGTGACTGTTTCACGAAGAGACGCAGAATTTTCGAACGCCTCTTGAAAGGCCTGCCCCTCTTATTTGCAACTTTAAGGCGATGCCTTTGAAGCTGAAATTTAGTATACATATTTCGACTTCATGTTCTCCTGATATATTGGCCAAAATCTGGCGAACAATTTTCAGAATGCACAAAATTGGGATTTATAACAGGAGAACATGCCGTCGAAAGAGATGGCACAAAGTAACGTCTCCGGAGAGCAAATCAAAGAGCGAGAAGTGGCGCAGATGTTTCGAGACAGTGACTGTTTCACGAAGAGACGCAGAATTTTCGAACGCCTCTTGAAAGGCCTGCCCCTCTTATTTGCAACTTTAAGGCGATGCCTTTGAAGCAGAAATTTAGTATACCTCTTTCCACTTCATTTTCTCCTGATATATTGGCCAAAATCTGGCGAACAATTTTCAGAATGCACAAAATTGTGATTTATAACAGGAGAACATGCCGTCGAAAGAGATGGCACAAAGTAACGTCTCCGGAGAACAAATGAAAGAGCGAGAAGTGGCGCAGGTGTTTCGAGACAGTGACTGTTTCACGCAGAGGCGCAGAATTTTCGAACGCCTCTTGAAAGGCCTGCGCCTCTTATTTGCAACTTTAAGGCGATGCCTTTGAAGCTGAAATCTAGTATACCTCTTACCACTTCATGTTCTCTTGATATATTGGCCAAAATCTGGCGAAAATTTTCAGAAGGCACAAAATTGTGCTTTGTAACAGGTGAGCATGCCGTCGAAGGAGATGGCACAATGTAACGTCTCCGGAGAGCAAATCAAAGTGCAAGCAGTGGCGCAGATGTTTCGTGACAGTGACTGTTTCACGCAGAGACGCAGAATTTTCGAACGCCTCTTGAAAGGCCTGCCCCTCTTATTTGCAACTTTAAGGCGATGCCTTTGAAGCTGAAATTTAGTGTACCTCTTTCCACTTCATTTTCTCCTGATATATTGGGCAAAATCTGGCGCAAATTTCGAGAATACACAAAATTGGGCTATGTAACAGGCGAACATGCCGTCGAAAGAGATGGCACAAAGTAACGTCTCCGGAGAGCAAATGAAAGAGCGAGAAGTGGCGCAGGTGTTTCGAGACAGTGACTGTTTCACGCAGAGACGCAGAATTTTCGAACGCCTCTTGAAAGGCCTGCGCCTCTTATTTGCAACTTTAAGGCGCTGCCTTTGAAGCTGAAATTTATTATACCTCTTTCGTCTTCATGTTCTCCTGATATATTGGCCAAAATCTGGCGAAAATTTTCAGAATGCACAAAATTGGGCTTTGTAACAGGAGAACATGCCGTCGAAAGAGATGGCACAAAGTAACGTCTCCGGAGAGCAAATCAAAGAGCGAGAAGTGGCGCAGATGTTTCGAGACAGTGACTGTTTAACGAAGAGACGCAGAATTTTTGAACGCCTCTTGAAAGGCCTGCGCCACTTATTTGCAACTTTAAGGCGATGCCTTTGAAGCTGAAATTTAGTATACCTCTTTCCACTTCATTTTCTCCTGATATATTGGCCAAAATCTGGCGAACAATTTTCAGAATGCACAAAATTGTGATTTATAACAGGAGAACATGCCGTCGAAAGAGATGGCACAAAGTAACGTCTCCGGAGAGCAAATCAAAGAGCGAGAAGTGGCGCAGGTGTTTCGAGACAGTAACTGTTTAACGAAGAGGAGCAGAATTTTCGAACGCCTCTTGAAAGGCGTGCGCCTCTTATTTGCAACTTTAAGGCGATGCCTTTGAAGCTGAAATTTAGTATACATCTTTCGACTTCATGTTCTCCTGATATATTGGCCAAAATCTGGCGAAAATTTTCAGAATGCACAAAATTGGGCTTTGTAACAGGAGAACATGCCGTCGAAAGAGATGGCACAAAGTAACGTCTCCGGAGAGCAAATCAAAGAGCGAGAAGTGGCGCAGATGTTTCGAGACAGTGACTGTTTAACGAAGAGACGCAGAATTTTTGAACGCCTCTTGAAAGGCCTGCGCCACTTATTTGCAACTTTAAGGCGATGCCTTTGAAGCTGAAATTTAGTATACCTCTTTCCACTTCATTTTCTCCTGATATATTGGCCAAAATCTGGCGAACAATTTTCAGAATGCACAAAATTGTGATTTATAACAGGAGAACATGCCGTCGAAAGAGATGGCACAAAGTAACGTCTCCGGAGAGCAAATCAAAGAGCGAGAAGTGGCGCAGGTGTTTCGAGACAGTGACTGTTTCACGAAGAGACGCAGAATATTCGAACGCCTCTTGAAAGGCCTGCCCCTCTTATTTGCAACTTTAAGGCGATGCCTTTGAAGCTGAAATTTAGTATACATATTTCGACTTCATGTTCTCCTGATATATTGGCCAAAATCTGGCGAACAATTTTCAGAATGCACAAAATTGGGATTTATAACAGGAGAACATGCCGTCGAAAGAGATGGCACAAAGTAACGTCTCCGGAGAGCAAATCAAAGAGCGAGAAGTGGCGCAGATGTTTCGAGACAGTGACTGTTTCACGAAGAGACGCAGAATTTTCGAACGCCTCTTGAAAGGCCTGCCCCTCTTATTTGCAACTTTAAGGCGATGCCTTTGAAGCAGAAATTTAGTATACCTCTTTCCACTTCAATTTCTCCTGATATATTGGCCAAAATCTGGCGCAAATTTCGAGAATACACAAAATTGGGCTATGTAACAGGCGAACATGCCGTCGAAAGAGATGGCACAAAGTAACGTCTCCGGAGAGCAAATCAAAGAGCGAGAAGTGGCGCAGATGTTTCGAGACAGTGACTGTTTCACGCAGAGACGCAGAATTTTCGAACGCCTCTTGAAAGGCCTGCGCCTCTTATTTGCAACTTTAAGGCGATGCCTTTGAAGCTGAAATTTAGTATACCTCTTTCGACTTCATGTTCTCCTGATATATTGGCCAAAATCTGGCGAACAATTTTCAGAATGCACAAAATTGGGATTTATAACAGGAGAACATGCCGCCGAAAGAGATGGCACAAAGTAACGTCTCCGGAGAGCAAATGAAAGAGAGAGAAGTGGCGCAGGTGTTCCGAGACAGTGACTGTTTCACGCAGAGACGCAGAATTTTCGAACGCCTCTTGAAAGGCCTGCGCCTCTTATTTGCAACTTTAAGGCGCTGCCTATGAAGCTGAAATTTAGTATACCTCTTTCGTCTTCATGTTCTCCTGATATATTCGCCAAAATCTGGCGAAAATTTTCAGAATGCACAAAATTGGGCTTTGTAACAGGAGAACATGCCGTCGAAAGAGATGGCACAAAGTAACGTCTCCGGAGAGCAAATCAAAGAGCGAGAAGTGGCGCAGATGTTTCGAGACAGTGACTGTTTAACGAAGAGACGCAGAATTTTTTAACGCCTCTTGAAAGGCCTGCGCCACTTATTTGCAACTTTAAGGCGATGCCTTTGAAGCTGAAATTTAGTATACCTCTTTCCACTTCATTTTCTCCTGATATATTGGCCAAAATCTGGCGAACAATTTTCAGAATGCACAAAATTGTGATTTATAACAGGAGAACATGCCGTCGAAAGAGATGGCACAAAGTAACGTCTCCGGAGAGCAAATCAAAGAGCGAGAAGTGGCGCAGGTGTTTCGAGACAGTAACTGTTTAACGAAGAGGAGCAGAATTTTCGAACGCCTCTTGAAAGGCGTGCGCCTCTTATTTGCAACTTTAAGGCGATGCCTTTGAAGCTGAAATTTAGTATACATCTTTCGACTTCATGTTCTCCTGATGTATTGGCCAAAATCTGGCGAACAATTTTCAGAATGCACAACATTGGGATTTATAACAGGAGAACATGCCGTCGAAAGAGATGGCACAAAGTAACGTCTCCGGAGAGCAAATCAAAGAGCGAGAAGTGGCGCAGGTGTTTCGAGACAGTAACTGTTTAACGAAGAGGAGCAGAATTTTCGAACGCCTCTTGAAAGGCCTGCGCCTCTTATTTGCAACTTTAAGGCGCTGCCTTTGAAGCTGAAATTTAGTATACCTCTTTCGTCTTCATGTTCTCCTGATATATTGGCCAAAATCTGGCGAAAATTTTCAGAATGCACAAAATTGGGCTTTGTAACAGGAGAACATGCCGTCGAAAGAGATGGCACAAAGTAACGTCTCCGGAGAGCAAATCAAAGAGCGAGAAGTGGCGCAGATGTTTCGAGACAGTGACTGTTTAACGAAGAGACGCAGAATTTTTGAACGCCTCTTGAAAGGCCTGCGCCACTTATTTGCAACTTTAAGGCGATGCCTTTGAAGCTGAAATTTAGTATACCTCTTTCCACTTCATTTTCTCCTGATATATTGGCCAAAATCTGGCGAACAATTTTCAGAATGCACAAAATTGTGATTTATAACAGAAGAACATGCCGTCGAAAGAGATGGCACAAAGTAACGTCTCCGGAGAGCAAATCAAAGAGCGAGAAGTGGCGCAGGTGTTTCGAGACAGTAACTGTTTAACGAAGAGACGCAGAATTTTCGAACGCCTCTTGAAAGGCGTGCGCCTCTTATTTGCAACTTTAAGGCGATGCCTTTGAAGCTGAAATTTAGTATACATCTTTCGACTTCATGTTCTCCTGATATATTGGCCAAAATCTGGCGAAAATTTTCAGAATGCACAAAATTGGGCTTTGTAACAGGAGAACATGCCGTCGAAAGAGATGGCACAAAGTAACGTCTCCGGAGAGCAAATCAAAGAGCGAGAAGTGGCGCAGATGTTTCGAGACAGTGACTGTTTAACGAAGAGACGCAGAATTTTTGAACGCCTCTTGAAAGGCGTGCGCCTCTTATTTGCAACTTTAAGGCGATGCCTTTGAAGCTGAAATTTAGTATACATCTTTCGACTTCATGTTCTCCTGATATATTGGCCAAAATCTGGCGAAAATTTTCAGAATGCACACAATTGGGCTTTGTAACAGGAGAACATGCCGTCGAAAGAGATGGCACAAAGTAACGTCTCCGGAGAGCAAATCAAAGAGCGAGAAGTGGCGCAGATGTTTCGAGACAGTGACTGTTTAACGAAGAGACGCAGAATTTTTGAACGCCTCTTGAAAGGCCTGCGCCACTTATTTGCAACTTTAAGGCGATGCCTTTGAAGCTGAAATTTAGTATACCTCTTTCCACTTCATTTTCTCCTGATATATTGGCCAAAATCTGGCGAACAATTTTCAGAATGCACAAAATTGTGATTTATAACAGGAGAACATGCCGTCGAAAGAGATGGCACAAAGTAACGTCTCCGGAGAGCAAATCAAAGAGCGAGAAGTGGCGCAGGTGTTTCGAGACAGTGACTGTTTCACGAAGAGACGCAGAATTTTCGAACGCCTCTTGAAAGGCCTGCCCCTCTTATTTGCAACTTTAAGGCGATGCCTTTGAAGCTGAAATTTAGTATACATATTTCGACTTCATGTTCTCCTGATATATTGGCCAAAATCTGGCGAACAATTTTCAGAATGCACAAAATTGGGATTTATAACAGGAGAACATGCCGTCGAAAGAGATGGCACAAAGTAACGTCTCCGGAGAGCAAATCAAAGAGCGAGAAGTGGCGCAGATGTTTCGAGACAGTGACTGTTTCACGAAGAGACGCAGAATTTTCGAACGCCTCTTGAAAGGCCTGCCCCTCTTATTTGCAACTTTAAGGCGATGCCTTTGAAGCAGAAATTTAGTATACCTCTTTCCACTTCATTTTCTCCTGATATATTGGCCAAAATCTGGCGAACAATTTTCAGAATGCACAAAATTGTGATTTATAACAGGAGAACATGCCGTCGAAAGAGATGGCACAAAGTAACGTCTCCGGAGAACAAATGAAAGAGCGAGAAGTGGCGCAGGTGTTTCGAGACAGTGACTGTTTCACGCAGAGGCGCAGAATTTTCGAACGCCTCTTGAAAGGCCTGCGCCTCTTATTTGCAACTTTAAGGCGATGCCTTTGAAGCTGAAATCTAGTATACCTCTTACCACTTCATGTTCTCTTGATATATTGGCCAAAATCTGGCGAAAATTTTCAGAAGGCACAAAATTGTGCTTTGTAACAGGTGAACATGCCGTCGAAGGAGATGGCACAATGTAACGTCTCCGGAGAGCAAATCAAAGTGCAAGCAGTGGCGCAGATGTTTCGTGACAGTGACTGTTTCACGCAGAGACGCAGAATTTTCGAACGCCTCTTGAAAGGCCTGCCCCTCTTATTTGCAACTTTAAGGCGATGCCTTTGAAGCTGAAATTTAGTGTACCTCTTTCCACTTCATTTTCTCCTGATATATTGGGCAAAATCTGGCGCAAATTTCGAGAATACACAAAATTGGGCTTTGTAACAGGCGAACATGCCGTCGAAAGAGATGGCACAAAGTAACGTCTCCGGAGAGCAAATGAAAGAGCGAGAAGTGGCGCAGGTGTTTCGAGACAGTGACTGTTTCACGCAGAGACGCAGAATTTTCGAACGCCTCTTGAAAGGCCTGCGCCTCTTATTTGCAACTTTAAGGCGCTGCCTTTGAAGCTGAAATTTATTATACCTCTTTCGTCTTCATGTTCTCCTGATATATTGGCCAAAATCTGGCGAAAATTTTCAGAATGCACAAAATTGGGCTTTGTAACAGGAGAACATGCCGTCGAAAGAGATGGCACAAAGTAACGTCTCCGGAGAGCAAATCAAAGAGCGAGAAGTGGCGCAGATGTTTCGAGACAGTGACTGTTTAACGAAGAGACGCAGAATTTTTGAACGCCTCTTGAAAGGCCTGCGCCACTTATTTGCAACTTTAAGGCGATGCCTTTGAAGCTGAAATTTAGTATACCTCTTTCCACTTCATTTTCTCCTGATATATTGGCCAAAATCTGGCGAACAATTTTCAGAATGCACAAAATTGTGATTTATAACAGGAGAACATGCCGTCGAAAGAGATGGCACAAAGTAACGTCTCCGGAGAGCAAATCAAAGAGCGAGAAGTGGCGCAGGTGTTTCGAGACAGTAACTGTTTAACGAAGAGGAGCAGAATTTTCGAACGCCTCTTGAAAGGCGTGCGCCTCTTATTTGCAACTTTAAGGCGATGCCTTTGAAGCTGAAATTTAGTATACATCTTTCGACTTCATGTTCTCCTTATATATTGGCCAAAATCTGGCGAACAATTTTCAGAATGCACAACATTGGGATTTATAACAGGAGAACATGCCGTCGAAAGAGATGGCACAAAGTAACGTCTCCGGAGTGCAAATCAAAGAGCGAGAATTGGCGCAGGTGTTTCGAGACAGTAACTGTTTAACGAAGAGGAGCAGAATTTTCGAACGCCTCTTGAAAGGCGTGCGCCTCTTATTTGCAACTTTAAGGCGATGCCTTTGAAGCTGAAATTTAGTATACATCTTTCGACTTCATGTTCTCCTGATATATTGGCCAAAATCTGGCGAACAATTTTCAGAATGCACAACATTGGGATTTATAACAGGAGAACATGCCGTCGAAAGAGATGGCACAAGTAACGTCTCCGGAGAGCAAATCAAAGAGCGAGAAGTGGCGCAGATGTTTCGAGACAGTGACTGTTTAACGAAGAGACGCAGAATTTTTGAACGCCTCTTGAAAGGCCTGCGCCACTTATTTGCAACTTTAAGGCGATGCCTTTGAAGCTGAAATTTAGTATACCTCTTTCCACTTCATTTTCTCCTGATATATTGGCCAAAATCTGGCGAACAATTTTCAGAATGCACAAAATTGTGATTTATAACAGAAGAACATGCCGTCGAAAGAGATGGCACAAAGTAACGTCTCCGGAGAGCAAATCAAAGAGCGAGAAGTGGCGCAGGTGTTTCGAGACAGTAACTGTTTAACGAAGAGACGCAGAATTTTCGAACGCCTCTTGAAAGGCCTGCGCCTCTTATTTGCAACTTTAAGGCGCTGCCTTTGAAGCTGAAATTTATTATACCTCTTTCGTCTTCATGTTCTCCTGATATATTGGCCAAAATCTGGCGAACAATTTTCAGAATGCACAAAATTGGGCTTTGTAACAGGAGAACATGCCGTCGAAAGAGATGGCACAAAGTAACGTCTCCGGAGAGCAAATCAAAGAGCGAGAAGTGGCGCAGATGTTTCGAGACAGTGACTGTTTAACGAAGAGACGCAGAATTTTTGAACGCCTCTTGAAAGGCCTGCGCCACTTATTTGCAACTTTAAGGCGATGCCTTTGAAGCTGAAATTTAGTATACCTCTTTCCACTTCATTTTCTCCTGATATATTGGCCAAAATCTGGCGAACAATTTTCAGAATGCACAAAATTGTGATTTATAACAGGAGAACATGCCGTCGAAAGAGATGGCACAAAGTAACGTCTCCGGAGAGCAAATCAAAGAGCGAGAAGTGGCGCAGGTGTTTCGAGACAGTAACTGTTTAACGAAGAGGAGCAGAATTTTCGAACGCCTCTTGAAAGGCGTGCGCCTCTTATTTGCAACTTTAAGGCGATGCCTTTGAAGCTGAAATTTAGTATACATCTTTCGACTTCATGTTCTCCTGATATATTGGCCAAAATCTGGCGAAAATTTTCAGAATGCACAAAATTGGGCTTTGTAACAGGAGAACATGCCGTCGAAAGAGATGGCACAAAGTAACGTCTCCGGAGAGCAAATCAAAGAGCGAGAAGTGGCGCAGATGTTTCGAGACAGTGACTGTTTAACGAAGAGACGCAGAATTTTTGAACGCCTCTTGAAAGGCCTGCGCCACTTATTTGCAACTTTAAGGCGATGCCTTTGAAGCTGAAATTTAGTATACCTCCTTCCACTTCATTTTCTCCTGATATATTGTCCAAAATCTGGCGAACAATTTTCAGAATGCACAAAATTGTGATTTATAACAGGAGAACATGCCGTCGAAAGAGATGGCACAAAGTAACGTCTCCGGAGAGCAAATCAAAGAGCGAGAAGTGGCGCAGGTGTTTCGAGACAGTGACTGTTTCACGAAGAGACGCAGAATTTTCGAACGCCTCTTGAAAGGCCTGCCCCTCTTATTTGCAACTTTAAGGCGATGCCTTTGAAGCTGAAATTTAGTATACATATTTCGACTTCATGTTCTCCTGATATATTGGCCAAAATCTGGCGAACAATTTTCAGAATGCACAAAATTGGGATTTATAACAGGAGAACATGCCGTCGAAAGAGATGGCACAAAGTAACGTCTCCGGAGAGCAAATCAAAGAGCGAGAAGTGGCGCAGATGTTTCGAGACAGTGACTGTTTCACGAAGAGACGCAGAATTTTCGAACGCCTCTTGAAAGGCCTGCCCCTCTTATTTGCAACTTTAAGGCGATGCCTTTGAAGCAGAAATTTAGTATACCTCTTTCCACTTCATTTTCTCCTGATATATTGGCCAAAATCTGGCGCAAATTTCGAGAATACACAAAATTGGGCTATGTAACAGGCGAACATGCCGTCGAAAGAGATGGCACAAAGTAACGTCTCCGGAGAGCAAATGAAAGAGCGAGAAGTGGCGCAGGTGTTTCGAGACAGTGACTGTTTCACGCAGAGACGCAGAATTTTCGAACGCCTCTTGAAAGGCCTGCCCCTCTTATTTGCAACTTTAAGGCGATGCCTTTGAAGCTGAAATTTAGTATACCTCTTTCCACATCATTTTCTCCTGATATATTGGCCAAAATCTGGCGCAAATTTCGAGAATACACAAAATTGGGCTATGTAACAGGCGAACATGCTGTCGAAAGAGATGGCACAAAGTAACGTCTCCGGAGAGCAAATGAAAGAGCGAGAAGTGGCGCAGGTGTTTCGAGACAGTGACTGTTTCACGCAGAGACGCAGAATTTTCGAACGCCTCTTGAAAGGCCTGCGCCTCTTATTTGCAACTTGAAGGCGATGCGTTTGAAGCTGAAATTTAGTATACCTCTTTCGACTTCATGTTCTCCTGATATATTGGCCAAAATCTGGCGAACAATTTTCAGAATGCACAAAATTGGGATGTATAACAGGAGAACATGCCGTCGAAAGAGATGGCACAAAGTAACGTCTCCGGAGAGCAAATGAAAGAGCGAGAAGTGGCGCAGGTGTTTCGAGACAGTGACTGTTTCACGAAGAGACGCAGAATTTTCGAACGCCTCTTGAAAGGCCTGCCCCTCTTATTTGCAACATTAAGGCGATGCCTTTGAAGCTGAAATTTAGTATACCTCTTTCCACTTCATTTTCTCCTGATATATTGGCCAAAATCTGGCGCAAATTTCGAGAATACACAAAATTGGGCTATGTAACAGGCGAACATGCCGTCGAAAGAGATGGCACAAAGTAACGTCTCCGGAGAGCAAATGAAAGACCGAGAAGTGGCGCAGGTGTTTCGAGACAGTGACTGTTTCACGCAGAAACGCAGAATTTTCGAACGCCTCTTGAAAGGCCTGCGCCTCTTATTTGCAACTTTAAGGCGATGCCTTTGAAGCTGAAATTTAGTATACCTCTTTCGACTTCATGTTCTCCTGATATATTGGCCAAAATCTGGCGAACAATTTTCAGAATGCACAAAATTGGGATGTATAACAGGAGAACATGCCGTCGAAAGAGATGGCACAAAGTAACGTCTCCGGAGAGCAAATCAAAGAGCGAGAAGTGGCGCAGGTGTTTCGAGACAGTAACTGTTTAACGAAGAGGAGCAGAATTTTCGAACGCCTCTTGAAAGGCCTGCGCCTCTTATTTGCAACTTTAAGGCGATGCCCTTGAAGCTGAAATTTGGTATACCTCTTACCACTTCATTTTCTCCTGATATATTGGCCAAAATCTGGCGCAAATTTCGAGAATATACAAAATTGGGCTATGTAACAGGAGAACATGCCGTCGAAAGAGAAGGAACAAAGTAACGTCTCCGGAGAGCAAATCAAAGAGCGAGAAGTGGCGCAGATGTTTCGTGACAGTGACTGTTTAACGAAGACACGCAGAATTTTCGAACGCCTCTTGAAAGGCCTGCGCCTCTTATTTGCAACTTTAAGGCGATGCCTTTGAAGCTGAAATATAGTATACATATTTCAACTTCATGTTCTCCTGATATATTGGCCAAAATCTGGCGAACAATTTTCAGAATGCACAAAATTGGGATTTATAACAGGAGAACATGCCGTCGAAAGAAATGGCACAAAGTAACGTCTCCGGAGAGCAAATCAAAGAGCGAGAAGTGGCGCAGGTGTTTCGAGACAGTGACTGTTTCACGAAGAGACGCAGAATTTTCGAACGCCTCTTGAAAGGCCTGCCCCTCTTATTTGCAACATTAAGGCGATGCCTTTGAAGCTGAAATTTAGTATACCTCTTTCCACTTCATTTTCTCCTGATATATTGGCCAAAATCTGGCGCAAATTTCGAGAATACACAAAATTGGGCTATGTAACAGGCGAACATGCCGTCGAAAGAGATGGCACAAAGTAACGTCTCCGGAGAGCAAATGAAAGAGCGAGAAGTGGCGCAGGTGTTTCGAGACAGTGACTGTTTCACGCAGAGACGCAGAATTTTCGAACGCCTCTTGAAAGGCCTGCGCCTCTTATTTGCAACTTTAAGGCGATGCCTTTGAAGCTGAAATTTAGTATACCTCTTTCGACTTCATGTTCTCCTGATATATTGGCCAAAATCTGGCGAAAAATTTTCAGAATGCACAAAATTGGGATTTATAACAGGAGAACATGCCGTCGAAAGAGATGGCACAAAGTAACGTCTCCGGAGAGCAAATCAAAGAGCGAGAAGTGGCGCAGGTGTTTCGAGACAGTAACTGTTTAACGAAGAGGAGCAGAATTTTCGAACGCCTCTTGAAAGGCCTGCGCCTCTTATTTGCAACTTTAAGGCGATGCCCTTGAAGCTGAAATTTGGTATACCTCTTACCACTTCATGTTCTCCTGATATATTGGCCAAAATCTGGCGAAAATTTTCAGAATGCACAAAATTGTGCTTTGTAACAGGTGAGCATGCCGTCGAAAGAGATGGCACAATGTAACGTCTCCGGAGAGCAAATCAAAGTGCAAGCAGTGGCGCAGATGTTTCGTGACAGTGACTGTTTAACGAAGACACGCAGAATTTTCGAACGCCTCTTGAAAGGCCTGCGCCTCTTATTTGCAACTTTAAGGCGATGCCTTTGAAGCTGAAATATAGTATACATATTTCCACTTCATTTTCTCCTGATATATTGGCCAAAATCTGGCGCAAATTTCGAGAATACACAAAATTGGGCTATGTAACAGGCGAAAATGCCGTCGAAAGAGATGGCACAAAGTAACGTCTCCGGAGAGCAAATGAAAGAGCGAGAAGTGGCGCAGGTGTTTCGAGACAGTGACTGTTTCACGCAGAGACGCAGAATTTTCGAACGCCTCTTGAAAGGCCTGCGCCTCTTATTTGCAACTTTAAGGCGCTGCCTTTGAAGCTGAAATTTAGTATACCTCTTTCCACTTCATTTTCTCCTGATATATTGGCCAAAATCTGGCGCAAATTTCGAGAATACACAAAATTGGGCTATGTAACAGGCGAACATGCCGTCGAAAGAGATGGCACAAAGTAACGTCTCCGGAGAGCAAATGAAAGAGCGAGAAGTGGCGCAGGTGTTTCGAGACAGTGACTGTTTCACGAAGAGACGCAGAATTTTCGAACGCCTCTTGAAAGGCCTGCGCCTGTTATTTGCAACTTTAAGGCGATGCCTTTGAAGCTGAAATTTAGTATACCTCTTTCCACTTCATTTTCTCCTGATATATTGGCCAAAATCTGGCGCAAATTTCGAGAATACACAAAATTGGGCTATGTAACAGGCGAACATGCCGTCGAAAGAGATGGCACAAAGTAACGTCTCCGGAGAGCAAATGAAAGAGCGAGAAGTGGCGCAGGTGTTTCGAGACAGTGACTGTTTCACGAAGAGACGCAGAATTTTCGAACGCCTCTTGAAAGGCCTGCGCCTGTTATTTGCAACTTTAAGGCGATGCCTTTGAAGCTGAAATTTAGTATACCTCTTTCCACTTCATTTTCTCCTGATATATTGGCCAAAATCTGTCGCAAATTTCGAGAATACACAAAATTGGGCTATGTAACAGGCGAACATGCCGTCGAAAGAGATGGCACAAAGTAACGTCTCCGGAGAGCAAATGAAAGAGCGAGAAGTGGCGCAGGTGTTTCGAGACAGTGACTGTTTCACGCAGAGACGCAGAATTTTCGAACGCCTCTTGAAAGGCCTGCGCCTCTTATTTGCAACTTTAAGGCGATGCCTTTGAAGCTGAAATTTAGTATACCTCTTTCGACTTCGTGTTCTCCTGATATATTGGCCAAAATCTGGCGAAAATTTTCAGAATGCACAAAATTGGGCTTTGTAACAAGAGAACATGCCGTCGAAAGAGATGGCACAAAGTAACGTCTCCGGAGAGCAAATCAAAGAGCGAGAAGTGGCGCAGATGTTTCGAGACAGTGACTGTTTAACGAAGAGACGCAGAATTTTCGAACGCCTCTTGAAAGGCCTGCGCCTCTTATTTGCAACTTTAAGGCGATGCCTTTGAAGCTGAAATTTAGTAAACATATTTCGACTTCATGTTCTCCTGATATATTGGTCAAAATCTGGCGTAAAATTTTCAGAATGCACAAAATTGGGATTTATAACAGGAGAACAGGCCGTCGAAAGAGATGGCACAAAGTAACGTCTCCGGGGAGCAAATGAAAGAGCGAGAAGTGGCGCACGTGTTTCGAGACAGTGACTGTTGCACGAAAAGACGCAGAATTTTCGAACGCCTCTTGAAAGGCCTGCCCCTCTTATTTGCAACTTTAAGGCGATGCCTTTGCAGCTGAAATTTAGTATACCTCTTTCCACTTCATGTTATCCTGATATATTGGCCAAAATCTGGCGAACAATTTTCAGAATGCACAAAATTGGGATTTATAACAGGAGAACATGCCGTCGAAAGAGATGGCAGAAAGTAACGTCTCCGGAGAGCAAATCAAAGAGCGAGAAGTGGCGCAGGTGTTTCGAGACAGTGACTGTTTCACGAAGAGACGCAGAATTTTCGAACGCCTCTTGAAAGGCCTGCCCCTCTTATTTGCAACTTTAAGGCGATGCCTTTGATGCTGAAATTTAGTATACCTCTTTCCACTTCATTTTCTCCTGATATATTGGCCAAAATCTGGCGCAAATTTCGAGAATACACAAAATTGGGCTATGTAACAGGCGAACATGCCGTCGAAAGAGATGGCACAAAGTAACGTCTCCGGAGAGCAAATGAAAGAGCGAGAAGTGGCGCAGGTGTTTCGAGACAGTGACTGTTTCACGCAGAGACGCAGAATTTTCGAACGCCTCTTGAAAGGCCTGCGCCTCTTATTTGCAACTTTAAGGCGATGCCTTTGAAGCTGAAATTTAGTATACCTCTTTCGACTTCATGTTCTCCTGATATATTGGCCAAAATCTGGCGAAACTTTTCAGAATGCACAAAATTGGGCTTTGTAACAAGAGAACATGCCGTCGAAAGAGATGGCACAAAGTAACGTCTCCGGAGAGCAAATCAAAGAGCGAGAAGTGGCGCAGATGTTTCGAGACAGTGACTGTTTAACGAAGAGACGCAGAATTTTCGAACGCCTCTTGAAAGGCCTGCGCCTCTTATTTGCAACTTTAAGGCGATGCCTTTGAAGCTGAAATTTAGTAAACATATTTCGACTTCATGTTCTCCTGATATATTGGTCAAAATCTGGCGTAAAATTTTCAGAATGCACAAAATTGGGATTTATAACAGGAGAACAGGCCGTCGAAAGAGATGGCATAAAGTAACATCTCCGGGGAGCAAATGAAAGAGCGAGAAGTGGCGCACGTGTTTCGAGACAGTGACTGTTGCACGAAGAGACGCAGAATTTTCGAACGCCTCTTGAAAGGCCTGCCCCTCTTATTTGCAACTTTAAGGCGATGCCTTTGCAGCTGAAATTTAGTATACCTCTTTCCACTTCATGTTATCCTGATATATTGGCCAAAATCTGGCGAACAATTTTCAGAATGCACAAAATTGGGATTTATAACAGGAGAACATGCCGTCGAAAGAGATGGCACAAAGTAACGTCTCCGGAGAGCAAATCAAAGAGCGAGAAGTGGCGCAGGTGTTTCGAGACAGTGACTGTTTCACGAAGAGACGCAGAATTTTCGAACGCCTCTTGAAAGGCCTGCCCCTCTTATTTGCAACTTTAAGGCGATGCCTTTGAAGCTGAAATTTAGTATACCTCATTCCACTTCATGTTCTCCTGATATATTGGCCAAAATCTGGCGAAAATTTCGAGAATACACAAAATTGGGCTTTGTAACAGGAGAACATGCCGTCGAAAGAGATGGCAGAAAGTAACGTCTCCGGAGAGCAAATCAAAGAGCGAGAAGTGGCGCAGGTGTTTCGAGACAGTGACTGTTTCACGAAGAGACGCAGAATTTTCGAACGCCTCTTGAAAGGCCTGCGCCTCTTATTTGCAACTTTAAGGAGATGCCTTTGAAGCTGAAATTTAGTAAACATATTTCGACTTCATGTTCTCCTGATATATTGGCCAAAATCTGGCGAAAAATTTTCAGAATGCACAAAATTGGGATTTATAACAGGAGAACAGGCCGTCGAAAGAGATGGCACAAAGTAACGTCTCCGGGGAGCAAATGAAAGAGCGAGAAGTGGCGCACGTGTTTCGTCACAGTGACTGTTTCACGAAAAGACGCAGAATTTTCGAACGCCTCTTGAAAGGCCTGCGCCTCTTATTTGCAACTTTAAGGCGATGCCTTTGAAGCTGAAATTTAGTATACCTCTTTCCACTTCATGTTATCCTGATATATTGGCCAAAATCTGGCGAACAATTTTCAGAATGCACAAAATTGGGATTTATAACAGGAGAACATGCCGTCGAAAGAGATGGCAGAAAGTAACGTCTCCGGAGAGCAAATCAAAGAGCGAGAAGTGGCGCAGGTGTTTCGAGACAGTGACTGTTTCACGAAGAGACGCAGAATTTTCGAACGCCTCTTGAAAGGCCTGCCCCTCTTATTTGCAACTTTAAGGCGATGCCTTTGAAGCTGAAATTTAGTATACCTCTTTCCACTTCATGTTCTCCTGATATATTGGCCAAAATCTGGCGAAAATTTCGAGAATACACAAAATTGGGTTTTGTAACAGGAGAACATGCCGTCCAAAGAGATGGCACAAAGTAACGTCTCCGGAGAGCAAATCAAAGAGCAAGAAGTGGCGCAGATGTTTCGAGACAGTGACTGTTTAACGAAGAGTCGCAGAATTTTCGAACGCCTCTTGAAAGGCCTGCCCCTCTTATTTGCAACTTTAAGGCGATGCCTTTGCAGCTGAAATTTAGTATACCTCTTTCCACTTCATGTTATCCTGATATATTGGCCAAAATCTGGCGAACAATTTTCAGAATGCACAAAATTGGGATTTATAACAGGAGAACATGCCGTCGAAAGAGATGGCAGAAAGCAACGTCTCCGGAGAGCAAATCAAAGAGCGAGAAGTGGCGCAGGTGTTTCGAGACAGTGACTGTTTCACGAAGAGACGCAGAATTTTCGAACGCCTCTTGAAAGGCCTGCGCCTCTTATTTGCAACTTTAAGGCGATGCCTTTGAAGCTGAAATTTAGTATACCTCTTTCCACTTCATGTTCTCCTGATATATTGGCCAAAATCTGGCGAAAATTTTCAGAATGCACAAAATTGGGCTTTGTAACAAGAGAACATGCCGTCGAAAGAGATGGCACAAAGTAACGTCTCCGGAGAGCAAATCAAAGAGCGAGAAGTGGCGCAGATGTTTCGAGACAGTGACTGTTTAACGAAGAGACGCAGAATTTTCGAACGCCTCTTGAAAGGCCTGCGCCTCTTATTTGCAACTTTAAGGCGATGCCTTTGAAGCTGAAATTTAGTAAACATATTTCGACTTCATGTTCTCCTGATATATTGGTCAAAATCTGGCGTAAAATTTTCAGAATGCACAAAAGTGGGATTTATAACAGGAGAACAGGCCGTCGAAAGAGATGGCACAAAGTAACGTCTCCGGGGAGCAAATGAAAGAGCGAGAAGTGGCGCACGTGTTTCGAGACAGTGACTGTTGCACGAAAAGGCAGAATTTTCGAACGCCTCTTGAAAGGCCTGCCCCTCTTATTTGCAACTTTAAGGCGATGCCTTTGCAGCTGAAATTTAGTGTACCCCTTTCCACTTCATGTTATCCTGATATATTGGCCAAAATCTGGCGAACAATTTTCAGAATGCACAAAATTGGGATTTATAACAGGAGAACATGCCGTCGAAAGAGATGGCAGAAAGTAACGTCTCCGGAGAGCAAATCAAAGAGCGAGGAGTGGCGCAGGTGTTTCGAGACAGTGACTGTTTCACGAAGAGACGCAGAATTTTCGAACGCCTCTTGAAAGGCCTGCCCCTCTTATTTGCAACTTTAAGGCGATGCCTTTGAAGCTGAAATATAGTATACATATTTCGACTTCATGTTCTCCTGATATATTGGGCAAAATCTGGCGAAAATTTTCAGAATTCACAAAATTGAGCTTTGTAACAGGAGAACATGCCGTCGACAGAGATGGCACAAAGTAACGTCTCCGGGGAGCAAATCAACGAGCGAGAAGCGGCGCAGATGTTTCGAGACAGTGACTGTTTAACGAAGAGGCGCAGAATTTTCGAACGCCTCTTGAAAGGCCTGCGCCTCTTATTTGCAACTTTAAGGCGATGCCTTTGAAGCTGAAATTTAGTATACCTCTTTCGACTTCATGTTCCCCTGATATATTGGCCAAAATCTGGCGAAAATTTTCAGAATGCACAAAATTGGGCTTTGTAACAGGAGAACATGCCGTCGAAAAAGATGGCACAATGTAACGTCTCCGGAGAACAAATCAAAGTGCAAGAAGTGGCGCAGATGTTTCGAGACAGTGACTGTTTCACGAAGAGACGCAGAATTTTCGAATGCCTCTTGAAAGGCCTGCGCCTCTTATTTGCAACTTTAAGGCGATGCCTTTGAAGCTGAAATTTAGTATACCTCTTTCCATTTCATGTTCTCCTGATATATTGGCCAAAATCTGGCGAAAATTTCGAGAATACACAAAATTGGGCTTTGTAACAGGAGAACATGCCGTCGAAAAAGATGGCACAATGTAACGTCTCCGGAGAGCAAATCAAAGTGCAAGAAGTGGCGCAGATGTTTCGAGGCAGTGTCTGTTTAACGAAGAGACGCAGAATTTTCGAACGCCTCTTGAAAGGCCTGCGCCTCTTATTTGCAACTTTAAGGCGATGCCTTTGAAGCTGAAATTTAGTATACCTCTTTCCACTTCATTTTCTTCTGATTTATTGGCCAAAATCTGGCGAAAATTTCGAGAATACACAAAATTGAGCTTTGTAACAGGAGAACAAGCCGTCGACAGAGATGGCACAAAATAACGTCTCCGGGGAGCAAATCAACGAGCGAGAAGTGGCGCAGGTGTTTCGAGACAGTGACTGTTTCACGAAGAGACGCAGAATTTTCGAACGCCTCTTGAAAGGCCTGCGCCTCTTATTTGCAACTTTAAGGCGATGCCTTTGAAGCTGAAATTTAGTATACCTCTTTCCACTTCATTTTCTCCTGATTTATTGGCCAAAATCTGGCGAAAATTTCGAGAATACACAAAATTGAGCTTTGTAACAGGAGAACAAGCCGTCGACAGAGATGGCACAAAGTAACGTCTCCGGGGAGCAAATCAACGAGCGAGAAGTGGCGCAGGTGTTTCGAGACAGTGACTGTTTCACGCAGAGACGCAGAATTTTCGAACGCCTCTTGAAAGGCCTGCGCCTCTTATTTGCAACTTTAAGGCGATGCCTTTGAAGCTGAAATTTAGTATACCTCTTTCCACTTCATGTTCTCCTGATATATTGGCCAAAATCTGGCGAAAATTTTCAGAATGCACAAAATTGTGCTTTGTAACAGGTGAGCTTGCCGTCGAAAGAGATGGCACAATGTAACGTCTCCGGAGATCAAATCAAAGAGCGAGAAGTGGCGCAGATGTTTCGAGACAGTGACTGTTTAACGAAGACACGCAGAATTTTCGAACGCCTCTTGAAAGGCCTGCGCCTCTTATTTGCAACTTTATGGCGATGCCTTTGAAGCTGAAATTTAGTATACCTCTTTCCACTTCATGTTCTCCTGATATATTGGGCAAAATCTGGCGAAAATTTTCAGAATTCACAAAATTGAGCTTTGTAACAGGAGAACATGCCGTCGACAGAGATGGCACAAAGTAACGTCTCCGGGGAGCAAATCAACGAGCGAGAAGCGGCGCAGATGTTTCGAGACAGTGACTGTTTAACGAAGAGGCGCAGAATTTTCGAACGCCTCTTGAAAGGCCTGCGCCTCTTATTTGCAACTTTAAGGCGATGCCTTTGAAGCTGAAATTTAGTATACCTCTTTCGACTTCATGTTCTCCTGATATATTGGCCAAAATCTGGCGAAAATTTTCAGAATGCACAAAATTGGGCTTTGTAACAGGAGAACATGCCGTCGAAAAAGATGGCACAATGTAACGTCTCCGGAGAGCATATCAAAGTGCAAGAAGTGGCGCAGATGTTTCGAGACAGTGACTGTGTCACGAAGAGACGCAGAATTTTCGAATGCCTCTTGAAAGGCCTGCGCCTCTTATTTGCAACTTTAAGGTGATGCCTTTGAAGCTGAAATTTAGTATACCTCTTTCCACTTCATGTTCTCCTGATATATTGGCCAAAATCTGCCGAAAATTTTCAGAATTCACAAAATTGAGCTTTGTAACAGGAGAACATGCCGTCGACAGAGATGGCACAAAGTAACGTCTCCGGGGAGCAAATCAACGAGCGAGAAGTGGCGCAGATGTTTCGAGGCAGTGTCTGTTTAACGAAGAGACGCAGAATTTTCGAACGCCTCTTGAAAGGCCTGCGCCTCTTATTTGCAACTTTAAGGCGATGCCTTTGGAGCTGAAATTTAGTATACCTCTTTCCACTTCATTTTCTCCTGATTTATTGGCCAAAATCTGGCGAAAATTTCGAGAATACAAAAAATTGAGCTTTGTAACAGGAGAACATGCCGTCGACAGAGATGTCACAAAGTAACGTCTCCTGGGAGCAAATCAACGAGCGAGAAGCGGCGCAGATGTTTCGAGACAGTGACTGTTTAACGAAGAGGCGCAGAATTTTCGAACGCCTCTTGAAAGGCCTGCGCCTCTTATTTGCAACTTTAAGGCGATGCCTTTGAAGCTGAAATTTAGTATACCTCTTTCCAGTTCATTTTCTCCTGATTTATTGGCCAAAATCTGGCGAAAATTTCGAGAATACACAAAATTGAGCTTTGTAACAGGAGAACAAGCCGTCGACAGAGATGGCACAAAATAACGTCTCCGGGGAGCAAATTAACGAGCGAGAAGTGGCGCAGGTGTTTCGAGACAGTGACTGTTTCACGAAGAGACGCAGAATTTTCGAATGCCTCTTGAAAGGCCTGCGCCTCTTATTTGCATCTTTAAGGCGATGCCTTTGAAGCTGAAATTTAGTATACCTCTTTCCACTTCATGTTCTCCTGATATATTGGCCAAAATCTGGCGAAAATTTACAGAATGCACAAAATTGTGCTTTGTAACAGGTGAGCATGCCGTCGAAAGAGATGGCACAATGTAACGTCTCCGGAGATCAAATCAAAGAGCGAGATGTGGCGCAGATGTTTCGAGACAGTGACTGTTTAACGAAGACACGCAGAATTTTCGAACGCCTCTTGAAAGGCCTGCGCCTCTTATTTGCAACTTTAAGGCGATGCCTTTGAAGCTGAAATTTAGTATACCTCTTTCGACTTCATGTTCTCCTGATATATTGGCCAAAATCTGGCGAAAATTTTCAGAATTCACAAAATTGAGCTTTGTAACAGGAGAACATGCCGTCGACAGAGATGGCACAATGTAACGTCTCCGGAGAGCATATCAAAGTGCAAGAAGTGGCGCAGATGTTTCGAGACAGTGACTGTTTCACGAAGAGACGCAGAATTTTCGAATGCCTCTTGAAAGGCCTGCGCCTCTTATTTGCAACTTTAAGGCGATGCCTTTGAAGCTGAAATTTAGTATACCTCTTTCCACTTCATGTTCTCCTGATATATTGGCCAAAATCTGCCGAAAATTTTCAGAATTCACACAATTGAGCTTTGTAACAGGAGAACAAGCCGTCGACAGAGATGGCACAAAATAACGTCTCCGGGGAGCAAATCAACGAGCGAGAAGTGGCGCAGGTGTTTCGAGACAGTGACTGTTTCACGAAGAGACGCAGAATTTTCGAACGCCTCTTGAAAGGCCTGCGCCACTTATTTGCAACTTTAAGGCGATGCCTTTGAAGCTGAAATTTAGTATACCTCTTTCCACTTCATTTTCTCCTGATTTATTGACCAAAATCTGGCGAAAATTTCGAGAATACACAAAATTGAGCTTTGTAACAGGAGAACAAGCCGTCGACAGAGATGGCACAAAGTAACGTCTCCGGGGAGCAAATCAACGAGCGAGAAGTGGCGCAGAAGTTTCGAGACAGTGACTGTTTAACGAAGACACGCAGAATTTTCGAACGCCTCTTGAAAGGCCTGCGCCTCTTATTTGCATCTTTAAGGCGATGCCTTTGAAGCTGAAATTTAGTATACCTCTTTCCACTTCATGTTCTCCTGATATATTGGCCAAAATCTGGCGAAAATTTACAGAATGCACAAAATTGTGCTTTGTAACAGGTGAGCATGCCGTCGAAAGAGATGGCACAATGTAACGTCTCCGGAGATCAAATCAAAGAGCGAGATGTGGCGCAGATGTTTCGAGACAGTGACTGTTTAACGAAGACACGCAGAATTTTCGAACGCCTCTTGAAAGGCCTGCGCCTCTTATTTGCAACTTTAAGGCGATGCCTTTGAAGCTGAAATTTAGTATACCTCTTTCGACTTCATGTTCTCCTGATATATTGGCCAAAATCTGGCGAAAATTTTCAGAATTCACAAAATTGAGCTTTGTAACAGGAGAACATGCCGTCGACAGAGATGGCACAATGTAACGTCTCCGGAGAGCATATCAAAGTGCAAGAAGTGGCGCAGATGTTTCGAGACAGTGACTGTTTCACGAAGAGACGCAGAATTTTCGAATGCCTCTTGAAAGGCCTGCGCCTCTTATTTGCAACTTTAAGGCGATGCCTTTGAAGCTGAAATTTAGTATACCTCTTTCCACTTCATGTTCTCCTGATATATTGGCCAAAATCTGCCGAAAATTTTCAGAATTCACACAATTGAGCTTTGTAACAGGAGAACAAGCCGTCGACAGAGATGGCACAAAATAACGTCTCCGGGGAGCAAATCAACGAGCGAGAAGTGGCGCAGGTGTTTCGAGACAGTGACTGTTTCACGAAGAGACGCAGAATTTTCGAACGCCTCTTGAAAGGCCTGCGCCACTTATTTGCAACTTTAAGGCGATGCCTTTGAAGCTGAAATTTAGTATACCTCTTTCCACTTCATTTTCTCCTGATTTATTGACCAAAATCTGGCGAAAATTTCGAGAATACACAAAATTGAGCTTTGTAACAGGAGAACAAGCCGTCGACAGAGATGGCACAAAGTAACGTCTCCGGGGAGCAAATCAACGAGCGAGAAGTGGCGCAGAAGTTTCGAGACAGTGACTGTTTAACGAAGACACGCAGAATTTTCGAACGCCTCTTGAAAGGCCTGCGCCTCTTATTTGCAACTTTAAGGCGATGCCTTTGAAGCTGAAATTTAGTATACCTCTTTCCACTTCATGTTCTCCTGATATATTGGCCAAAATCTGGCGAAAATTTTCAGAATGCACAAAATTGTGCTTTGTAACAGGTGAGCTTGCCGTCGAAAGAGATGGCACAATGTAACGTCTCCGGAGATCAAATCAAAGAGCGAGAAGTGGCGCAGATGTTTCGAGACAGTGACTGTTTAACGAAGACACGCAGAATTTTCGAACGCCTCTTGAAAGGCCTGCGCCTCTTATTTGCAACTTTATGGCGATGCCTTTGAAGCTGAAATTTAGTATACCTCTTTCCACTTCATGTTCTCCTGATATATTGGGCAAAATCTGGCGAAAATTTTCAGAATGCACAAAATTGTGCTTTGTAACAGGTGAGCTTGCCGTCGAAAGAGATGGCACAATGTAACGTCTCCGGAGATCAAATCAAAGAGCGAGAAGTGGCGCAGATGTTTCGAGACAGTGACTGTTTAACGAAGACACGCAGAATTTTCGAACGCCTCTTGAAAGGCCTGCGCCTCTTATTTGCAACTTTATGGCGATGCCTTTGAAGCTGAAATTTAGTATACCTCTTTCCACTTCATGTTCTCCTGATATATTGGGCAAAATCTGGCGAAAATTTTCAGAATTCACAAAATTGAGCTTTGTAACAGGAGAACATGCCGTCGACAGAGATGGCACAAAGTAACGTCTCCGGGGAGCAAATCAACGAGCGAGAAGCGGCGCAGATGTTTCGAGACAGTGACTGTTTAACGAAGAGGCGCAGAATTTTCGAACGCCTCTTGAAAGGCCTGCGCCTCTTATTTGCAACTTTAAGGCGATGCCTTTGAAGCTGAAATTTAGTATACCTCTTTCGACTTCATGTTCTCCTGATATATTGGCCAAAATCTGGCGAAAATTTTCAGAATGCACAAAATTGGGCTTTGTAACAGGAGAACATGCCGTCGAAAAAGATGGCACAATGTAACGTCTCCGGAGAGCATATCAAAGTGCAAGAAGTGGCGCAGATGTTTCGAGACAGTGACTGTTTCACGAAGAGACGCAGAATTTTCGAATGCCTCTTGAAAGGCCTGCGCCTCTTATTTGCAACTTTAAGGCGATGCCTTTGAAGCTGAAATTTAGTATACCTCTTTCCACTTCATGTTCTCCTGATATATTGGCCAAAATCTGCCGAAAATTTTCAGAATTCACAAAATTGAGCTTTGTAACAGGAGAACATGCCGTCGACAGAGATGGCACAAAGTAACGTCTCCGGGGAGCAAATCAACGAGCGAGAAGTGGCGCAGATGTTTCGAGGCAGTGTCTGTTTAACGAAGAGACGCAGAATTTTCGAACGCCTCTTGAAAGGCCTGCGCCTCTTATTTGCAACTTTAAGGCGATGCCTTTGGAGCTGAAATTTAGTATACCTCTTTCCACTTCATTTTCTCCTGATTTATTGGCCAAAATCTGCCGAAAATTTTCAGAATTCACAAAATTGAGCTTTGTAACAGGAGAACATGCCGTCGACAGAGATGGCACAAAGTAACGTCTCCGGGGAGCAAATCAACGAGCGAGAAGTGGCGCAGATGTTTCGAGGCAGTGTCTGTTTAACGAAGAGACGCAGAATTTTCGAACGCCTCTTGAAAGGCCTGCGCCTCTTATTTGCAACTTTAAGGCGATGCCTTTGGAGCTGAAATTTAGTATACCTCTTTCCACTTCATTTTCTCCTGATTTATTGGCCAAAATCTGGCGAAAATTTCGAGAATACACAAAATTGAGCTTTGTAACAGGAGAACATGCCGTCGACAGAGATGGCACAAAATAACGTCTCCGGGGAGCAAATCAACGAGCGAGAAGTGGCGCAGGTGTTTCGAGACAGTGACTGTTTCACGAAGAGACGCAGAATTTTCGAACGCCTCTTGAAAGGCCTGCGCCACTTATTTGCAACTTTAAGGCGATGCCTTTGAAGCTGAAATTTAGTATACCTCTTTCCACTTCATGTTCTCCTGATATATTGGCCAAAATCTGGCGAAAATTTTCAGAATGCACAAAATTGTGCTTTGTAACAGGTGAGCTTGCCGTCGAAAGAGATGGCACAATGTAACGTCTCCGGAGATCAAATCAAAGAGCGAGAAGTGGCGCAGATGTTTCGAGACAGTGACTGTTTAACGAAGACACGCAGAATTTTCGAACGCCTCTTGAAAGGCCTGCGCCTCTTATTTGCAACTTTATGGCGATGCCTTTGAAGCTGAAATTTAGTATACCTCTTTCCACTTCATGTTCTCCTGATATATTGGGCAAAATCTGGCGAAAATTTTCAGAATGCACAAAATTGTGCTTTGTAACAGGTGAGCTTGCCGTCGAAAGAGATGGCACAATGTAACGTCTCCGGAGATCAAATCAAAGAGCGAGAAGTGGCGCAGATGTTTCGAGACAGTGACTGTTTAACGAAGACACGCAGAATTTTCGAACGCCTCTTGAAAGGCCTGCGCCTCTTATTTGCAACTTTATGGCGATGCCTTTGAAGCTGAAATTTAGTATACCTCTTTCCACTTCATGTTCTCCTGATATATTGGGCAAAATCTGGCGAAAATTTTCAGAATTCACAAAATTGAGCTTTGTAACAGGAGAACATGCCGTCGACAGAGATGGCACAAAGTAACGTCTCCGGGGAGCAAATCAACGAGCGAGAAGCGGCGCAGATGTTTCGAGACAGTGACTGTTTAACGAAGAGGCGCAGAATTTTCGAACGCCTCTTGAAAGGCCTGCGCCTCTTATTTGCAACTTTAAGGCGATGCCTTTGAAGCTGAAATTTAGTATACCTCTTTCGACTTCATGTTCTCCTGATATATTGGCCAAAATCTGGCGAAAATTTTCAGAATGCACAAAATTGGGCTTTGTAACAGGAGAACATGCCGTCGAAAAAGATGGCACAATGTAACGTCTCCGGAGAGCATATCAAAGTGCAAGAAGTGGCGCAGATGTTTCGAGACAGTGACTGTTTCACGAAGAGACGCAGAATTTTCGAATGCCTCTTGAAAGGCCTGCGCCTCTTATTTGCAACTTTAAGGCGATGCCTTTGAAGCTGAAATTTAGTATACCTCTTTCCACTTCATGTTCTCCTGATATATTGGCCAAAATCTGCCGAAAATTTTCAGAATTCACAAAATTGAGCTTTGTAACAGGAGAACATGCCGTCGACAGAGATGGCACAAAGTAACGTCTCCGGGGAGCAAATCAACGAGCGAGAAGTGGCGCAGATGTTTCGAGGCAGTGTCTGTTTAACGAAGAGACGCAGAATTTTCGAACGCCTCTTGAAAGGCCTGCGCCTCTTATTTGCAACTTTAAGGCGATGCCTTTGGAGCTGAAATTTAGTATACCTCTTTCCACTTCATTTTCTCCTGATTTATTGGCCAAAATCTGGCGAAAATTTCGAGAATACACAAAATTGAGCTTTGTAACAGGAGAACATGCCGTCGACAGAGATGGCACAAAGTAACGTCTCCTGGGAGCAAATCAACGAGCGAGAAGCGGCGCAGATGTTTCGAGACAGTGACTGTTTAACGAAGAGGCGCAGAATTTTCGAACGCCTCTTGAAAGGCCTGCGCCTCTTATTTGCAACTTTAAGGCGATGCCTTTGAAGCTGAAATTTAGTATACCTCTTTCCACTTCATTTTCTCCTGATTTATTGGCCAAAATCTGGCGAAAACTTCGAGAATACACAAAATTGAACTTTGTAACAGGAGAACAAGCCGTCGACAGAGATGGCACAAAATAACGTCTCCGGGGAGCAAATTAACGAGCGAGAAGTGGCGCAGGTGTTTCGAGACAGTGACTGTTTCACGAAGAGACGCAGAATTTTCGAACGCCTCTTGAAAGGCCTGCTCCACTTATTTGCAACTTTAAGGCGATGCCTTTGAAGCTGAAATTCAGTATACCTCTTTCCACTTCATTTTCTCCTGATATATTGGGCAAAATCTGGCGAAAATTTTCAGAATTCACAAAATTGAGCTTTGTAACAGGAGAACATGCCGTCGACAGAGATGGCACAAAGTAACGTCTCCGGGGAGCAAATCAACGAGCGAGAAGCGGCGCAGATGTTTCGAGACAGTGACTGTTTAACGAAGAGGCGCAGAATTTTCGAACGCCTCTTGAAAGGCCTGCGCCTCTTATTTGCAACTTTAAGGCGATGCCTTTGAAGCTGAAATTTAGTATACCTCTTTCGACTTCATGTTCTCCTGATATATTGGCCAAAATCTGGCGAAAATTTTCAGAATGCACAAAATTGGGCTTTGTAACAGGAGAACATGCCGTCGAAAAAGATGGCACAATGTAACGTCTCCGGAGAACAAATCAAAGTGCAAGAAGTGGCGCAGATGTTTCGAGACAGTGACTGTTTCACGAAGAGACGCAGAATTTTCGAATGCCTCTTGAAAGGCCTGCGCCTCTTATTTGCAACTTTAAGGCGATGCCTTTGAAGCTGAAATTTAGTATACCTCTTTCCATTTCATGTTCTCCTGATATATTGGCCAAAATCTGGCGAAAATTTCGAGAATACACAAAATTGGGCTTTGTAACAGGAGAACATGCCGTCGAAAAAGATGGCACAATGTAACGTCTCCGGAGAGCAAATCAAAGTGCAAGAAGTGGCGCAGATGTTTCGAGGCAGTGTCTGTTTAACGAAGAGACGCAGAATTTTCGAACGCCTCTTGAAAGGCCTGCGCCTCTTATTTGCAACTTTAAGGCGATGCCTTTGAAGCTGAAATTTAGTATACCTCTTTCCACTTCATTTTCTCCTGATTTATTGGCCAAAATCTGGCGAAAATTTCGAGAATACACAAAATTGAGCTTTGTAACAGGAGAACAAGCCGTCGACAGAGATGGCACAAAATAACGTCTCCGGGGAGCAAATCAACGAGCGAGAAGTGGCGCAGGTGTTTCGAGACAGTGACTGTTTCACGAAGAGACGCAGAATTTTCGAACGCCTCTTGAAAGGCCTGCGCCTCTTATTTGCAACTTTAAGGCGATGCCTTTGAAGCTGAAATTTAGTATACCTCTTTCCACTTCATTTTCTCCTGATTTATTGGCCAAAATCTGGCGAAAATTTCGAGAATACACAAAATTGAGCTTTGTAACAGGAGAACAAGCCGTCGACAGAGATGGCACAAAGTAACGTCTCCGGGGAGCAAATCAACGAGCGAGAAGTGGCGCAGGTGTTTCGAGACAGTGACTGTTTAACGAAGACACGCAGAATTTTCGAACGCCTCTTGAAAGGCCTGCGCCTCTTATTTGCAACTTTAAGGCGATGCCTTTGAAGCTGAAATTTAGTATACCTCTTTCCACTTCATGTTCTCCTGATATATTGGCCAAAATCTGGCGAAAATTTTCAGAATGCACAAAATTGTGCTTTGTAACAGGTGAGCTTGCCGTCGAAAGAGATGGCACAATGTAACGTCTCCGGAGATCAAATCAAAGAGCGAGAAGTGGCGCAGATGTTTCGAGACAGTGACTGTTTAACGAAGACACGCAGAATTTTCGAACGCCTCTTGAAAGGCCTGCGCCTCTTATTTGCAGCTTTATGGCGATGCCTTTGAAGCTGAAATTTAGTATACCTCTTTCCACTTCATGTTCTCCTGATATATTGGGCAAAATCTGGCGAAAATTTTCAGAATTCACAAAATTGAGCTTTGTAACAGGAGAACATGCCGTCGACAGAGATGGCACAAAGTAACGTCTCCGGGGAGCAAATCAACGAGCGAGAAGCGGCGCAGATGTTTCGAGACAGTGACTGTTTAACGAAGAGGCGCAGAATTTTCGAACGCCTCTTGAATGGCCTGCGCCTCTTATTTGCAACTTTAAGGCGATGCCTTTGAAGCTGAAATTTAGTATACCTCTTTCGACTTCATGTTCTCCTGATATATTGGCCAAAATCTGGCGAAAATTTTCAGAATGCACAAAATTGGGCTTTGTAACAGGAGAACATGCCGTCGAAAAAGATGGCACAATGTAACGTCTCCGGAGAGCATATCAAAGTGCAAGAAGTGGCGCAGATGTTTCGAGACAGTGACTGTTTCACGAAGAGACGCAGAATTTTCGAATGCCTCTTGAAAGGCCTGCGCCTCTTATTTGCAACTTTAAGGTGATGCCTTTGAAGCTGAAATTTAGTATACCTCTTTCCACTTCATGTTCTCCTGATATATTGGCCAAAATCTGCCGAAAATTTTCAGAATTCACAAAATTGAGCTTTGTAACAGGAGAACATGCCGTCGACAGAGATGGCACAAAGTAACGTCTCCGGGGAGCAAATCAACGAGCGAGAAGTGGCGCAGATGTTTCGAGGCAGTGTCTGTTTAACGAAGAGACGCAGAATTTTCGAACGCCTCTTGAAAGGCCTGCGCCTCTTATTTCCAACTTTAAGGCGATGCCTTTGGAGCTGAAATTTAGTATACCTCTTTCCACTTCATTTTCTCCTGATTTATTGGCCAAAATCTGGCGAAAATTTCGAGAATACAAAAAATTGAGCTTTGTAACAGGAGAACATGCCGTCGACAGAGATGTCACAAAGTAACGTCTCCTGGGAGCAAATCAACGAGCGAGAAGCGGCGCAGATGTTTCGAGACAGTGACTGTTTAACGAAGAGGCGCAGAATTTTCGAACGCCTCTTGAAAGGCCTGCGCCTCTTATTTGCAACTTTAAGGCGATGCCTTTGAAGCTGAAATTTAGTATACCTCTTTCCAGTTCATTTTCTCCTGATTTATTGGCCAAAATCTGGCGAAAATTTCGAGAATACACAAAATTGAGCTTTGTAACAGGAGAACAAGCCGTCGACAGAGATGGCACAAAATAACGTCTCCGGGGAGCAAATTAACGAGCGAGAAGTGACGCAGGTGTTTCGAGACAGTGACTGTTTCACGAAGAGACGCAGAATTTTCGAACGCCTCTTGAAAGGCCTGCTCCACTTATTTGCAACTTTAAGGCGATGCCTTTGAAGCTGAAATTTAGTATACCTCTTTCCACTTCATTTTCTCCTGATATATTGGGCAAAATCTGGCGAAAATTTTCAGAATTCACAAAATTGAGCTTTGTAACAGGAGAACATGCCGTCGACAGAGATGGCACAAAGTAACGTCTCCGGGGAGCAAATCAACGAGCGAGAAGCGGCGCAGATGTTTCGAGACAGTGACTGTTTAACGAAGAGGCGCAGAATTTTCGAACGCCTCTTGAAAGGCCTGCGCCTCTTATTTGCAACTTTAAGGCGATGCCTTTGAAGCTGAAATTTAGTATACCTCTTTCGACTTCATGTTCTCCTGATATATTGGCCAAAATCTGGCGAAATTTTCAGAATGCACAAAATTGGGCTTTGTAACAGGAGAACATGCCGTCGAAAAAGATGGCACAATGTAACGTCTCCGGAGAACAAATCAAGGTGCAAGAAGTGGCGCAGATGTTTCGAGACAGTGACTGTTTCACGAAGAGACGCAGAATTTTCGAATGCCTCTTGAAAGGCCTGCGCCTCTTATTTGCAACTTTAAGGCGATGCCTTTGAAGCTGAAATTTAGTATACCTCTTTCCACTTCATGTTCTCCTGATATATTGGCCAAAATCTGGCGAAAATTTACAGAATGCACAAAATTGTGCTTTGTAACAGGTGAGCATGCCGTCGAAAGAGATGGCACAATGTAACGTCTCCGGAGATCAAATCAAAGAGCGAGATGTGGCGCAGATGTTTCGAGACAGTGACTGTTTAACGAAGACACGCAGAATTTTCGAACGCCTCTTGAAAGGCCTGCGCCTCTTATTTGCAACTTTAAGGCGATGCCTTTGAAGCTGAAATTTAGTACACCTCTTTCGACTTCATGTTCTCCTGATATATTGGCCAAAATCTGGCGAAAATTTTCAGAATTCACAAAATTGAGCTTTGTAACAGGAGAACATGCCGTCGACAGAGATGGCACAATGTAACGTCTCCGGAGAGCATATCAAAGTGCAAGAAGTGGCGCAGATGTTTCGAGACAGTGACTGTTTCACGAAGAGACGCAGAATTTTCGAATGCCTCTTGAAAGGCCTGCGCCTCTTATTTGCAACTTTAAGGCGATGCCTTTGAAGCTGAAATTTAGTATACCTCTTTCCACTTCATGTTCTCCTGATATATTGGCCAAAATCTGCCGAAAATTTTCAGAATTCACACAATTGAGCTTTGTAACAGGAGAACATGCCGTCGACAGAGATGGCACAAAGTAACGTCTCCGGGGAGCAAATCAACGAGCGAGAAGTGGCGCAGATGTTTCGAGGCAGTGACTGTTTCACGAAGAGACGCAGAATTTTCGAACGCCTCTTGAAAGGCCTGCTCCACTTATTTGCAACTTTAAGGCGATGCCTTTGAAGCTGAAATTTAGTATACCTCTTTCCACTTCATTTTCTCCTGATATATTGGGCAAAATCTGGCGAAAATTTTCAGAATTCACAAAATTGAGCTTTGTAACAGGAGAACATGCCGTCGACAGAGATGGCACAAAGTAACGTCTCCGGGGAGCAAATCAACGAGCGAGAAGCGGCGCAGATGTTTCGAGACAGTGACTGTTTAACGAAGAGGCGCAGAATTTTCGAACGCCTCTTGAAAGGCCTGCGCCTCTTATTTGCAACTTTAAGGCGATGCCTTTGAAGCTGAAATTTAGTATACCTCTTTCGACTTCATGTTCTCCTGATATATTGGCCAAAATCTGGCGAAAATTTTCAGAATGCACAAAATTGGGCTTTGTAACAGGAGAACTGGCCGTCGAAAAAGATGGCACAATGTAACGTCTCCGGAGAACAAATCAAAGTGCAAGAAGTGGCGCAGATGTTTCGAGACAGTGACTGTTTCACGAAGAGACGCAGAATTTTCGAATGCCTCTTGAAAGGCCTGCGCCTCTTATTTGCAACTTTAAGGCGATGCCTTTGAAGCTGAAATTTAGTATACCTCTTTCCACTTCATGTTCTCTTGATATATTGGCCAAAATCTGGCGAAAATTTACAGAATGCACAAAATTGTGTTTTGTAACAGGTGAGCATGCCGTCGAAAGAGATGGCACAATGTAACGTCTCCGGAGATCAAATCAAAGAGCGAGATGTGGCGCAGATGTTTCGAGACAGTGACTGTTTAACGAAGACACGCAGAATTTTCGAACGCCTCTTGAAAGGCCTGCGCCTCTTATTTGCAACTTTAAGGCGATGCCTTTGAAGCTGAAATTTAGTATACCTCTTTCCACTTCATGTTCTCCTGATATATTGGCCAAAATCTGGCGAGAATTTTCAGAATTCACAAAATTGAGCTTTGTAACAGGAGAACATGCCGTCGACAGAGATGGCACAAAGTAACGTCTCCGGGGAGCAAATCAACGAGCGAGAATTGGCGCAGATGTTTCGAGACAGTGACTGTTTAACGAAGACACGCAGAATTTTCGAACGCCTCTTGAAAGGCCTGCGCCTCTTATTTGCAGCTTTATGGCGATGCCTTTGAAGCTGAAATTTAGTATACCTCTTTCCACTTCATGTTCTCCTGATATATTGGGCAAAATCTGGCGAAAATTTTCAGAATTCACAAAATTGAGCTTTGTAACAGGAGAACATGCCGTCGACAGAGATGGCACAAAGTAACGTCTCCGGGGAGCAAATCAACGAGCGAGAAGCGGCGCAGATGTTTCGAGACAGTGACTGTTTAACGAAGAGGCGCAGAATTTTCGAACGCCTCTTGAATGGCCTGCGCCTCTTATTTGCAACTTTAAGGCGATGCCTTTGAAGCTGAAATTTAGTATACCTCTTTCGACTTCATGTTCTCCTGATATATTGGCCAAAATCTGGCGAAAATTTTCAGAATGCACAAAATTGGGCTTTGTAACAGGAGAACATGCCGTCGAAAAAGATGGCACAATGTAACGTCTCCGGAGAGCATATCAAAGTGCAAGAAGTGGCGCAGATGTTTCGAGACAGTGACTGTTTCACGAAGAGACGCAGAATTTTCGAATGCCTCTTGAAAGGCCTGCGCCTCTTATTTGCAACTTTAAGGTGATGCCTTTGAAGCTGAAATTTAGTATACCTCTTTCCACTTCATGTTCTCCTGATATATTGGCCAAAATCTGCCGAAAATTTTCAGAATTCACAAAATTGAGCTTTGTAACAGGAGAACATGCCGTCGACAGAGATGGCACAAAGTAACGTCTCCGGGGAGCAAATCAACGAGCGAGAAGTGGCGCAGATGTTTCGAGGCAGTGTCTGTTTAACGAAGAGACGCAGAATTTTCGAACGCCTCTTGAAAGGCCTGCGCCTCTTATTTCCAACTTTAAGGCGATGCCTTTGGAGCTGAAATTTAGTATACCTCTTTCCACTTCATTTTCTCCTGATTTATTGGCCAAAATCTGGCGAAAATTTCGAGAATACAAAAAATTGAGCTTTGTAACAGGAGAACATGCCGTCGACAGAGATGTCACAAAGTAACGTCTCCTGGGAGCAAATCAACGAGCGAGAAGCGGCGCAGATGTTTCGAGACAGTGACTGTTTAACGAAGAGGCGCAGAATTTTCGAACGCCTCTTGAAAGGCCTGCGCCTCTTATTTGCAACTTTAAGGCGATGCCTTTGAAGCTGAAATTTAGTATACCTCTTTCCAGTTCATTTTCTCCTGATTTATTGGCCAAAATCTGGCGAAAATTTCGAGAATACACAAAATTGAGCTTTGTAACAGGAGAACAAGCCGTCGACAGAGATGGCACAAAATAACGTCTCCGGGGAGCAAATTAACGAGCGAGAAGTGACGCAGGTGTTTCGAGACAGTGACTGTTTCACGAAGAGACGCAGAATTTTCGAACGCCTCTTGAAAGGCCTGCTCCACTTATTTGCAACTTTAAGGCGATGCCTTTGAAGCTGAAATTTAGTATACCTCTTTCCACTTCATTTTCTCCTGATATATTGGGCAAAATCTGGCGAAAATTTTCAGAATTCACAAAATTGAGCTTTGTAACAGGAGAACATGCCGTCGACAGAGATGGCACAAAGTAACGTCTCCGGGGAGCAAATCAACGAGCGAGAAGCGGCGCAGATGTTTCGAGACAGTGACTGTTTAACGAAGAGGCGCAGAATTTTCGAACGCCTCTTGAAAGGCCTGCGCCTCTTATTTGCAACTTTAAGGCGATGCCTTTGAAGCTGAAATTTAGTATACCTCTTTCGACTTCATGTTCTCCTGATATATTGGCCAAAATCTGGCGAAATTTTCAGAATGCACAAAATTGGGCTTTGTAACAGGAGAACATGCCGTCGAAAAAGATGGCACAATGTAACGTCTCCGGAGAACAAATCAAGGTGCAAGAAGTGGCGCAGATGTTTCGAGACAGTGACTGTTTCACGAAGAGACGCAGAATTTTCGAATGCCTCTTGAAAGGCCTGCGCCTCTTATTTGCAACTTTAAGGCGATGCCTTTGAAGCTGAAATTTAGTATACCTCTTTCCACTTCATGTTCTCCTGATATATTGGCCAAAATCTGGCGAAAATTTACAGAATGCACAAAATTGTGCTTTGTAACAGGTGAGCATGCCGTCGAAAGAGATGGCACAATGTAACGTCTCCGGAGATCAAATCAAAGAGCGAGATGTGGCGCAGATGTTTCGAGACAGTGACTGTTTAACGAAGACACGCAGAATTTTCGAACGCCTCTTGAAAGGCCTGCGCCTCTTATTTGCAACTTTAAGGCGATGCCTTTGAAGCTGAAATTTAGTACACCTCTTTCGACTTCATGTTCTCCTGATATATTGGCCAAAATCTGGCGAAAATTTTCAGAATTCACAAAATTGAGCTTTGTAACAGGAGAACATGCCGTCGACAGAGATGGCACAATGTAACGTCTCCGGAGAGCATATCAAAGTGCAAGAAGTGGCGCAGATGTTTCGAGACAGTGACTGTTTCACGAAGAGACGCAGAATTTTCGAATGCCTCTTGAAAGGCCTGCGCCTCTTATTTGCAACTTTAAGGCGATGCCTTTGAAGCTGAAATTTAGTATACCTCTTTCCACTTCATGTTCTCCTGATATATTGGCCAAAATCTGCCGAAAATTTTCAGAATTCACACAATTGAGCTTTGTAACAGGAGAACATGCCGTCGACAGAGATGGCACAAAGTAACGTCTCCGGGGAGCAAATCAACGAGCGAGAAGTGGCGCAGATGTTTCGAGGCAGTGACTGTTTCACGAAGAGACGCAGAATTTTCGAACGCCTCTTGAAAGGCCTGCTCCACTTATTTGCAACTTTAAGGCGATGCCTTTGAAGCTGAAATTTAGTATACCTCTTTCCACTTCATTTTCTCCTGATATATTGGGCAAAATCTGGCGAAAATTTTCAGAATTCACAAAATTGAGCTTTGTAACAGGAGAACATGCCGTCGACAGAGATGGCACAAAGTAACGTCTCCGGGGAGCAAATCAACGAGCGAGAAGCGGCGCAGATGTTTCGAGACAGTGACTGTTTAACGAAGAGGCGCAGAATTTTCGAACGCCTCTTGAAAGGCCTGCGCCTCTTATTTGCAACTTTAAGGCGATGCCTTTGAAGCTGAAATTTAGTATACCTCTTTCGACTTCATGTTCTCCTGATATATTGGCCAAAATCTGGCGAAAATTTTCAGAATGCACAAAATTGGGCTTTGTAACAGGAGAACTGGCCGTCGAAAAAGATGGCACAATGTAACGTCTCCGGAGAACAAATCAAAGTGCAAGAAGTGGCGCAGATGTTTCGAGACAGTGACTGTTTCACGAAGAGACGCAGAATTTTCGAATGCCTCTTGAAAGGCCTGCGCCTCTTATTTGCAACTTTAAGGCGATGCCTTTGAAGCTGAAATTTAGTATACCTCTTTCCACTTCATGTTCTCTTGATATATTGGCCAAAATCTGGCGAAAATTTACAGAATGCACAAAATTGTGTTTTGTAACAGGTGAGCATGCCGTCGAAAGAGATGGCACAATGTAACGTCTCCGGAGATCAAATCAAAGAGCGAGATGTGGCGCAGATGTTTCGAGACAGTGACTGTTTAACGAAGACACGCAGAATTTTCGAACGCCTCTTGAAAGGCCTGCGCCTCTTATTTGCAACTTTAAGGCGATGCCTTTGAAGCTGAAATTTAGTATACCTCTTTCCACTTCATGTTCTCCTGATATATTGGCCAAAATCTGGCGAGAATTTTCAGAATTCACAAAATTGAGCTTTGTAACAGGAGAACATGCCGTCGACAGAGATGGCACAAAGTAACGTCTCCGGGGAGCAAATCAACGAGCGAGAATTGGCGCAGATGTTTCGAGACAGTGACTGTTTAACGAAGAGACGCAGAATTTTCGAACGTCTCTTGAAAGGCCTGCGCCTCTTATTTGCAACTTTAAGGCGATGCCTTTGGAGCTGAAATGTAGTATACCTGTTTCCACTTCATTTTCTCCTGATTTATTGGCCGAAATCTGGCGAAAATTTCGAGAATACACAAAATGGAGCTTTGTAACAGCAGAACAAGCCGTCGACAGAGATGGCACAAAGTAACGTCTCTGGAGAGCAAATCAAAGAGCGGGAAGTGGCGCAGGTGTTTCGAGACAGTGATTGTTTAACAACGAGACGCAGAATTTTCGAACGCACCTTGAAAGGCCTGCGCCTCTTATTTGCAACTTTAATGCGATGCCTTTGAAACTGAAATTTAGTATACCTCTTTCCACTTCATTTTCTCCTGATATATTGGCCAAAATCTGGCGAAAATTTCGAGAATACACAAACTTGGGCTATGTAACAGGAGAACATGCCGTCGAAAGAGATGGAACAAAGTATCGTCTCCGGCGAGCAAATGAAAGAGCGAGAAGTGGCGCAGGTGTTCAGAGACAGTGACTGTTTCACGCAGAGGCGCAGAATTTTCGAACGCCTCTTGAAAGGCCTGCGCCTCTTATTTGCAACTTCAAGGCGATGCCTTTGGAGCTGAAATTTAGTATACCTGTTTCCACTTCATTTTCTCCTGATATATTGGCCAAAATCTGGCGAAAATTATCAGAATTCACAAAATTGAGCTTTGTAACAGGAGAACATGCCGTCGACAGAGATGGCACAAAGTAACGTCTCCGGGGAGCAAATCAACGAGCGAGAAGTGGCGCAGATGTTTCGAGACAGTGACTGTTTAACGAAGAGACGCAGAATTTTCGAACGCCTCTTGAAAGGCGTGCGCCTCTTATTTGCAACTTCAAGGCGATGCCTTTGGAGCTGAAATTTATTATACCTGTTTCCACTTCATTTTCTCCTGATATATTGGCCAAAATCTGGCGAAAATTTTCAGAATTCACAAAATTGAGCTTTGTAACAGGAGAACATGCCGTCGAAAGAGATGGAACAAAGTAACGTCTCTGGAGAGCAAATCAAAGAGCGGGAAGTGGCGCAGGTGTTTCGAGACAGTGATTGTTTAACAACGAGACGCAGAATTTTCGAACGCCCCTTGAAAGGCCTGCGCCTCTTATTTGCAACTTTAAGGCGATGCCTTTGAAGCTGAAATTTAGTATACCTCTTTCCATTTCATGTTCTCCTGATATATTGGCCAAAATCTGGCGAAAATTTCGAGAATACACAAAATTGGGCTTTGTAACAGGAGAACATGCCGTCGAAAAAGATGGCACAATGTAACGTCTCCGGAGAGCAAATCAAAGTGCAAGAAGTGGCGCAGATGTTTCGAGGCAGTGTCTGTTTAACGAAGAGACGCAGAATTTTCGAACGCCTCTTGAAAGGCCTGCGCCTCTTATTTGCAACTTTAAGGCGATGCCTTTGAAGCTGAAATTTAGTATACCTCTTTCCACTTCATTTTCTCCTGATTTATTGGCCAAAATCTGGCGAAAATTTCGAGAATACACAAAATTGAGCTTTGTAACAGGAGAACAAGCCGTCGACAGAGATGGCACAAAATAACGTCTCCGGGGAGCAAATCAACGAGCGAGAAGTGGCGCAGGTGTTTCGAGACAGTGACTGTTTCACGAAGAGACGCAGAATTTTCGAACGCCTCTTGAAAGGCCTGCGCCTCTTATTTGCAACTTTAAGGCGATGCCTTTGAAGCTGAAATTTAGTATACCTCTTTCCACTTCATTTTCTCCTGATTTATTGGCCAAAATCTGGCGAAAATTTCGAGAATACACAAAATTGAGCTTTGTAACAGGAGAACAAGCCGTCGACAGAGATGGCACAAAGTAACGTCTCCGGGGAGCAAATCAACGAGCGAGAAGTGGCGCAGGTGTTTCGAGACAGTGACTGTTTAACGAAGACACGCAGAATTTTCGAACGCCTCTTGAAAGGCCTGCGCCTCTTATTTGCAACTTTAAGGCGATGCCTTTGAAGCTGAAATTTAGTATACCTCTTTCCACTTCATGTTCTCCTGATATATTGGCCAAAATCTGGCGAAAATTATCAGAATGCACAAAATTGTGCTTTGTAACAGGTGAGCTTGCCGTCGAAAGAGATGGCACAATGTAACGTCTCCGGAGATCAAATCAAAGAGCGAGAAGTGGCGCAGATGTTTCGAGACAGTGACTGTTTAACGAAGACACGCAGAATTTTCGAACGCCTCTTGAAAGGCCTGCGCCTCTTATTTGCAACTTTATGGCGATGCCTTTGAAGCTGAAATTTAGTATACCTCTTTCCACTTCATGTTCTCCTGATATATTGGGCAAAATCTGGCGAAAATTTTCAGAATTCACAAAATTGAGCTTTGTAACAGGAGAACATGCCGTCGACAGAGATGGCACAAAGTAACGTCTCCGGGGAGCAAATCAACGAGCGAGAAGCGGCGCAGATGTTTCGAGACAGTGACTGTTTAACGAAGAGGCGCAGAATTTTCGAACGCCTCTTGAAAGGCCTGCGCCTCTTATTTGCAACTTTAAGGTGATGCCTTTGAAGCTGAAATTTAGTATACCTCTTTCCACTTCATGTTCTCCTGATATATTGGCCAAAATCTGCCGAAAATTTTCAGAATTCACAAAATTGAGCTTTGTAACAGGAGAACATGCCGTCGACAGAGATGGCACAAAGTAACGTCTCCGGGGAGCAAATCAACGAGCGAGAAGTGGCGCAGATGTTTCGAGGCAGTGTCTGTTTAACGAAGAGACGCAGAATTTTCGAACGCCTCTTGAAAGGCCTGCGCCTCTTATTTGCAACTTTAAGGCGATGCCTTTGGAGCTGAAATTTAGTATACCTCTTTCCACTTCATTTTCTCCTGATTTATTGGCCAAAATCTGGCGAAAATTTCGAGAATACAAAAAATTGAGCTTTGTAACAGGAGAACATGCCGTCGACAGAGATGTCACAAAGTAACGTCTCCTGGGAGCAAATCAACGAGCGAGAAGCGGCGCAGATGTTTCGAGACAGTGACTGTTTAACGAAGAGGCGCAGAATTTTCGAACGCCTCTTGAAAGGCCTGCGCCTCTTATTTGCAACTTTAAGGCGATGCCTTTGAAGCTGAAATTTAGTATACCTCTTTCCACTTCATTTTCTCCTGATTTATTGGCCAAAATCTGGCGAAAATTTCGAGAATACACAAAATTGAGCTTTGTAACAGGAGAACAAGCCGTCGACAGAGATGGCACAAAATAACGTCTCCGGGGAGCAAATCTACGAGCGAGAAGTGGCGCAGGTGTTTCGAGACAGTGACTGTTTCACGAAGAGACGCAGAATTTTCGAACGCCTCTTGAAAGGCCTGCGCCTCTTATTTGCAACTTTAAGGCGATGCCTTTGAAGCTGAAATTTAGTATACCTCTTTCCACTTCATTTTCTCCTGATTTATTGGCCAAAATCTGGCGAAAATTTCGAGAATACACAAAATTGAGCTTTGTAACAGGAGAACAAGCCGTCGACAGAGATGGCACAAAGTAACGTCTCCGGGGAGCAAATCAACGAGCGAGAAGTGGCGCAGGTGTTTCGAGACAGTGACTGTTTAACGAAGACACGCAGAATTTTCGAACGCCTCTTGAAAGGCCTGCGCCTCTTATTTGCAACTTTAAGGCGATGCCTTTGAAGCTGAAATTTAGTATACCTCTTTCCACTTCATGTTCTCCTGATATATTGGCCAAAATCTGGCGAAAATTTTCAGAATGCACAAAATTGTGCTTTGTAACAGGTGAGCTTGCCGTCGAAAGAGATGGCACAATGTAACGTCTCCGGAGATCAAATCAAAGAGCGAGAAGTGGCGCAGATGTTTCGAGACAGTGACTGTTTAACGAAGACACGCAGAATTTTCGAACGCCTCTTGAAAGGCCTGCGCCTCTTATTTGCAACTTTATGGCGATGCCTTTGAAGCTGAAATTTAGTATACCTCTTTCCACTTCATGTTCTCCTGATATATTGGGCAAAATCTGGCGAAAATTTTCAGAATTCACAAAATTGAGCTTTGTAACAGGAGAACATGCCGTCGACAGAGATGGCACAAAGTAACGTCTCCGGGGAGCAAATCAACGAGCGAGAAGCGGCGCAGATGTTTCGAGACAGTGACTGTTTAACGAAGAGGCGCAGAATTTTCGAACGCCTCTTGAAAGGCCTGCGCCTCTTATTTGCAACTTTAAGGCGATGCCTTTGAAGCTGAAATTTAGTATACCTCTTTCGACTTCATGTTCTCCTGATATATTGGCCAAAATCTGGCGAAAATTTTCAGAATGCACAAAATTGGGCTTTGTAACAGGAGAACATGCCGTCGAAAAAGATGGCACAATGTAACGTCTCCGGAGAGCATATCAAAGTGCAAGAAGTGGCGCAGATGTTTCGAGACAGTGACTGTTTCACGAAGAGACGCAGAATTTTCGAATGCCTCTTGAAAGGCCTGCGCCTCTTATTTGCAACTTTAAGGTGATGCCTTTGAAGCTGAAATTTAGTATACCTCTTTCCACTTCATGTTCTCCTGATATATTGGCCAAAATCTGCCGAAAATTTTCAGAATTCACAAAATTGAGCTTTGTAACAGGAGAACATGCCGTCGACAGAGATGGCACAAAGTAACGTCTCCGGGGAGCAAATCAACGAGCGAGAAGTGGCGCAGATGTTTCGAGGCAGTGTCTGTTTAACGAAGAGACGCAGAATTTTCGAACGCCTCTTGAAAGGCCTGCGCCTCTTATTTGCAACTTTAAGGCGATGCCTTTGGAGCTGAAATTTAGTATACCTCTTTCCACTTCATTTTCTCCTGATTTATTGGCCAAAATCTGGCGAAAATTTCGAGAATACAAAAAATTGAGCTTTGTAACAGGAGAACATGCCGTCGACAGAGATGTCACAAAGTAACGTCTCCTGGGAGCAAATCAACGAGCGAGAAGCGGCGCAGATGTTTCGAGACAGTGACTGTTTAACGAAGAGGCGCAGAATTTTCGAACGCCTCTTGAAAGGCCTGCGCCTCTTATTTGCAACTTTAAGGCGATGCCTTTGAAGCTGAAATTTAGTATACCTCTTTCCAGTTCAGTTTCTCCTGATTTATTGGCCAAAATCTGGCGAAAATTTCGAGAATACACAAAATTGAGCTTTGTAACAGGAGAACAAGCCGTCGACAGAGATGGCACAAAATAACGTCTCCGGGGAGCAAATTAACGAGCGAGAAGTGGCGCAGGTGTTTCGAGACAGTGACTGTTTCACGAAGAGACGCAGAATTTTCGAACGCCTCTTGAAAGGCCTGCTCCACTTATTTGCAACTTTAAGGCGATGCCTTTGAAGCTGAAATTTAGTATACCTCTTTCCACTTCATTTTCTCCTGATATATTGGGCAAAATCTGGCGAAAATTTTCAGAATTCACAAAATTGAGCTTTGTAACAGGAGAACATGCCGTCGACAGAGATGGCACAAAGTAACGTCTCCGGGGAGCAAATCAACGAGCGAGAAGCGGCGCAGATGTTTCGAGACAGTGACTGTTTAACGAAGAGGCGCAGAATTTTCGAACGCCTCTTGAAAGGCCTGCGCCTCTTATTTGCAACTTTAAGGCGATGCCTTTGAAGCTGAAATTTAGTATACCTCTTTCGACTTCATGTTCTCCTGATATATTGGCCAAAATCTGGCGAAATTTTCAGAATGCACAAAATTGGGCTTTGTAACAGGAGAACATGCCGTCGAAAAAGATGGCACAATGTAACGTCTCCGGAGAACAAATCAAAGTGCAAGAAGTGGCGCAGATGTTTCGAGACAGTGACTGTTTCACGAAGAGACGCAGAATTTTCGAATGCCTCTTGAAAGGCCTGCGCCTCTTATTTGCAACTTTAAGGCGATGCCTTTGAAGCTGAAATTTAGTATACCTCTTTCCACTTCATGTTCTCCTGATATATTGGCCAAAATCTGGCGAAAATTTACAGAATGCACAAAATTGTGCTTTGTAACAGGTGAGCATGCCGTCGAAAGAGATGGCACAATGTAACGTCTCCGGAGATCAAATCAAAGAGCGAGATGTGGCGCAGATGTTTCGAGACAGTGACTGTTTAACGAAGACACGCAGAATTTTCGAACGCCTCTTGAAAGGCCTGCGCCTCTTATTTGCAACTTTAAGGCGATGCCTTTGAAGCTGAAATTTAGTATACCTCTTTCGACTTCATGTTCTCCTGATATATTGGCCAAAATCTGGCGAAATTTTCAGAATGCACAAAATTGGGCTTTGTAACAGGAGAACATGCCGTCGAAAAAGATGGCACAATGTAACGTCTCCGGAGAGCATATCAAAGTGCAAGAAGTGGCGCAGATGTTTCGAGACAGTGACTGTTTCACGAAGAGACGCAGAATTTTCGAATGCCTCTTGAAAGGCCTGCGCCTCTTATTTGCAACTTTAAGGTGATGCCTTTGAAGCTGAAATTTAGTATACCTCTTTCCACTTCATGTTCTCCTGATATATTGGCCAAAATCTGCCGAAAATTTTCAGAATTCACAAAATTGAGCTTTGTAACAGGAGAACATGCCGTCGACAGAGATGGCACAAAGTAACGTCTCCGGGGAGCAAATCAACGAGCGAGAAGTGGCGCAGATGTTTCGAGGCAGTGTCTGTTTAACGAAGAGACGCAGAATTTTCGAACGCCTCTTGAAAGGCCTGCGCCTCTTATTTGCAACTTTAAGGCGATGCCTTTGGAGCTGAAATTTAGTATACCTCTTTCCACTTCATTTTCTCCTGATTTATTGGCCAAAATCTGGCGAAAATTTCGAGAATACAAAAAATTGAGCTTTGTAACAGGAGAACATGCCGTCGACAGAGATGTCACAAAGTAACGTCTCCTGGGAGCAAATCAACGAGCGAGAAGCGGCGCAGATGTTTCGAGACAGTGACTGTTTAACGAAGAGGCGCAGAATTTTCGAACGCCTCTTGAAAGGCCTGCGCCTCTTATTTGCAACTTTAAGGCGATGCCTTTGAAGCTGAAATTTAGTATACCTCTTTCCAGTTCATTTTCTCCTGATTTATTGGCCAAAATCTGGCGAAAATTTCGAGAATACACAAAATTGAGCTTTGTAACAGGAGAACAACCCGTCGACAGAGATGGCACAAAATAACGTCTCCGGGGAGCAAATTAACGAGCGAGAAGTGGCGCAGGTGTTTCGAGACAGTGACTGTTTCACGAAGAGACGCAGAATTTTCGAACGCCTCTTGAAAGGCCTGCTCCACTTATTTGCAACTTTAAGGCGATGCCTTTGAAGCTGAAATTTAGTATACCTCTTTCCACTTCATTTTCTCCTGATATATTGGGCAAAATCTGGCGAAAATTTTCAGAATTCACAAAATTGAGCTTTGTAACAGGAGAACATGCCGTCGACAGAGATGGCACAAAGTAACGTCTCCGGGGAGCAAATCAACGAGCGAGAAGCGGCGCAGATGTTTCGAGACAGTGACTGTTTAACGAAGAGGCGCAGAATTTTCGAACGCCTCTTGAAAGGCCTGCGCCTCTTATTTGCAACTTTAAGGCGATGCCTTTGAAGCTGAAATTTAGTATACCTCTTTCGACTTCATGTTCTCCTGATATATTGGCCAAAATCTGGCGAAATTTTCAGAATGCACAAAATTGGGCTTTGTAACAGGAGAACATGCCGTCGAAAAAGATGGCACAATGTAACGTCTCCGGAGAACAAATCAAAGTGCAAGAAGTGGCGCAGATGTTTCGAGACAGTGACTGTTTCACGAAGAGACGCAGAATTTTCGAATGCCTCTTGAAAGGCCTGCGCCTCTTATTTGCAACTTTAAGGCGATGCCTTTGAAGCTGAAATTTAGTATACCTCTTTCCACTTCATGTTCTCCTGATATATTGGCCAAAATCTGCCGAAAATTTTCAGAATTCACACAATTGAGCTTTGTAACAGGAGAACATGCCGTCGACAGAGATGGCACAAAGTAACGTCTCCGGGGAGCAAATCAACGAGCGAGAAGTGGCGCAGATGTTTCGAGGCAGTGTCTGTTTAACGAAGAGACGCAGAATTTTCGAACGCCTCTTGAAAGGCCTGCGCCTCTTATTTGCAACTTTAAGGCGATGCCTTTGAAGCTGAAATTTAGTATACCTCTTTCCACTTCATGTTCTCCTGATTTATTGGCCAAAATCTGGCGAAAATTTCGAGAATACACAAAATGGAGCTTTGTAACAGCAGAACAAGCCGTCGACAGAGATGGCACAAAGTAACGTCTCCGGGGAGCAAATCAACGAGCGAGAATTGGCGCAGATGTTTCGAGACAGTGACTGTTTAACAACGAGACGCAGAATTTTCGAACGCACCTTGAAAGGCCTGCGCCTCTTATTTGCAACTTTAATGCGATGCCTTTGAAACTGAAATTTAGTATACCTCTTTCCACTTCATTTTCTCCTGATATATTGGCCAAAATCTGGCGAAAATTTCGAGAATACACAAACTTGGGCTATGTAACAGGAGAACATGCCGTCGAAAGAGATGGAACAAAGTATCGTCTCCGGCGAGCAAATGAAAGAGCGAGAAGTGGCGCAGGTGTTTAGAGACAGTGACTGTTTCACGCAGAGGCGCAGAATTTTCGAACGCCTCTTGAAAGGCCTGCGCCTCTTATTTGCAACTTCAAGGCGATGCCTTTGGAGCTGAAATTTAGTATACCTGTTTCCACTTCATTTTCTCCTGATATATTGGCCAAAATCTGGCGAAAATTTTCAGAATTCACAAAATTGAGCTTTGTAACAGGAGAACATGCCGTCGACAGAGATGGCACAAAGTAACGTCTCCGGGGAGCAAATCAACGAGCGAGAAGTGGCGCAGATGTTTCGAGACAGTGACTGTTTAACGAAGAGACGCAGAATTTTCGAACGCCTCTTGAAAGGCGTGCGCCTCTTATTTGCAACTTCAAGGCGATGCCTTTGGAGCTGAAATTTATTATACCTGTTTCCACTTCATTTTCTCCTGATATATTGGCCAAAATCTGGCGAAAATTTTCAGAATTCACAAAATTGAGCTTTGTAACAGGAGAACATGCCGTCGAAAGAGATGGCACAAAGTAACGTCTCCGGAGAGCAAATCAAAGAGCGAGAAGTGGCGCAGGTGTTTCGAGACAGTGACTGTTTCACGCAGAGACGCAGAATTTTCGAACGCCTCTTGAAAGGCCTGCGCCTCTTATTTGCAACTTTAAGGCGATGCCTTTGAAGCTGAAATTTAGTATACCTCTTTCGACTTCATGTTCTCCTGATATATTGGCCAAAATCTGGCGAAAATTTTCAGAATGCACAAAATTGGGCTTTGTAACAAGAGAACATGCCGTCGAAAGAGATGGCACAAAGTAACGTCTCCGGAGAGCAAATCAAAGAGCGAGAAGTGGCGCAGATGTTTCGAGACAGTGACTGTTTAACGAAGAGACGCAGAATTTTCGAACGCCTCTTGAAAGGCCTGCGCCTCTTATTTGCAACTTTAAGGCGATGCCTTTGAAGCTGAAATTTAGTAAACATATTTCGACTTCATGTTCTCCTGATATATTGGCCAAAATCTGGCGAAAAATTTTCAGAATGCACAAAATTGGGATTTATAACAGGAGAACAGGCCGTCGAAAGAGATGGCACAAAGTAACGTCTCTGGAGAGCAAATGAAAGAGCGAGAAGTGGCGCACGTGTTTCGAGACAGTGACTGTTTCACGAAGAGACGCAGAATTTTCGAACGCCTCTTGAAAGGCCTGCCCCTCTTATTTGCAACTTTAAGGCGATGCCTTTGCAGCTGAAATTTAGTATACCTCTTTCCACTTCATGTTATCCTGATATATTGGCCAAAATCTGGCGAACAATTTTCAGAATGCACAAAATTGGGATTTATAACAGGAGAACATGCCGTCCAAAGAGATGGCACAAAGTAACGTCTCCGGAGAGCAAATCAAAGAGCAAGAAGTGGCGCAGATGTTTCGAGACAGTGAGTGTTTAACGAAGAGACGCAGAATTTTCGAACGCCTCTTGAAAGGCCTGCGCCTGTTATTTGCAACTTTAAGGCGATGCCTTTGAAGCTGAAATTTAGTATACCTCTTTCCACTTCATTTTCTCCTGATATATTGGCCAAAATCTGGCGCAAATTTCGAGAATACACAAAATTGGGCTATGTAACAGGCGAACATGCCGTCGAAAGAGATGGCACAAAGTAACGTCTCCGGAGAGCAAATGAAAGAGCGAGAAGTGGCGCAGGTGTTTCGAGACAGTGACTGTTTCACGCAGAGACGCAGAATTTTCGAACGCCTCTTGAAAGGCCTGCCCCTCTTATTTGCAACTTTAAGGCGATGCCTTTTAAGCTGAAATTTAGTATACCTCTTTCCACTTCATGTTCTCCTGATATATTGGCCAAAATCTGGCGAAAATTTCGAGAATACACAAAATTGGGCTTTGTAACAGGAGAACATGCCGTCCAAAGAGATGGCACAAAGTAACGTCTCCGGAGAGCAAATCAAAGAGCAAGAAGTGGCGCAGATGTTTCGAGACAGTGACTGTTTAACGAAGAGACGCAGAATTTTCGAACGCCTCTTGAAAGGCCTGCGCCTGTTATTTGCAACTTTAAGGCGATGCCTTTGAAGCTGAAATTTAGTATACCTCTTTCCACTTCATTTTCTCCTGATATATTGGCCAAAATCTGGCGCAAATTTCGAGAATACACAAAATTGGGCTATGTAACAGGCGAACATGCCGTCGAAAGAGATGGCACAAAGTAACGTCTCCGGAGAGCAAATGAAAGAGCGAGAAGTGGCGCAGGTGTTTCGAGACAGTGACTGTTTCACGCAGAGACGCAGAATTTTCGAACGCCTCTTGAAAGGCCTGCCCCTCTTATTTGCAACTTTAAGGCGATGCCTTTGCAGCTGAAATTTAGTATACCTCTTTCCACTTCATGTTATCCTGATATATTGGCCAAAATCTGGCGAAAATTTCGAGAATACACAAAATTGGGCTATGTAACAGGCGAACATGCCGTCGAAAGAGATGGCACAAAGTAACGTCTCCGGAGAGCAAATGAAAGAGCGAGAAGTGGCGCAGGTGTTTCGAGACAGTGACTGTTTCACGCAGAGACGCAGAATTTTCGAACGCCTCTTGAAAGGCCTGCGCCTCTTATTTGCAACTTTAAGGCGATGCCTTTGAAGCTGAAATTTAGTATACCTCTTTCCACTTCATGTTCTCCTGATTTATTGGCCAAAATCTGGCGAAAATTTCGAGAATACACAAAATGGAGCTTTGTAACAGCAGAACAAGCCGTCGACAGAGATGGCACAAAGTAACGTCTCCGGGGAGCAAATCAACGAGCGAGAATTGGCGCAGATGTTTCGAGACAGTGACTGTTTAACAACGAGACGCAGAATTTTCGAACGCACCTTGAAAGGCCTGCGCCTCTTATTTGCAACTTTAATGCGATGCCTTTGAAACTGAAATTTAGTATACCTCTTTCCACTTCATTTTCTCCTGATATATTGGCCAAAATCTGGCGAAAATTTCGAGAATACACAAACTTGGGCTATGTAACAGGAGAACATGCCGTCGAAAGAGATGGAACAAAGTATCGTCTCCGGCGAGCAAATGAAAGAGCGAGAAGTGGCGCAGGTGTTTAGAGACAGTGACTGTTTCACGCAGAGGCGCAGAATTTTCGAACGCCTCTTGAAAGGCCTGCGCCTCTTATTTGCAACTTCAAGGCGATGCCTTTGGAGCTGAAATTTAGTATACCTGTTTCCACTTCATTTTCTCCTGATATATTGGCCAAAATCTGGCGAAAATTTTCAGAATTCACAAATTTGAGCTTTGTAACAGGAGAACATGCCGTCGACAGAGATGGCACAAAGTAACGTCTCCGGGGAGCAAATCAACGAGCGAGAAGTGGCGCAGATGTTTCGAGACAGTGACTGTTTAACGAAGAGACGCAGAATTTTCGAACGCCTCTTGAAAGGCGTGCGCCTCTTATTTGCAACTTCAAGGCGATGCCTTTGGAGCTGAAATTTATTATACCTGTTTCCACTTCATTTTCTCCTGATATATTGGCCAAAATCTGGCGAAAATTTTCAGAATTCACAAAATTGAGCTTTGTAACAGGAGAACATGCCGTCGAAAGAGATGGCACAAAGTAACGTCTCCGGAGAGCAAATCAAAGAGCGAGAAGTGGCGCAGGTGTTTCGAGACAGTGACTGTTTCACGCAGAGACGCAGAATTTTCGAACGCCTCTTGAAAGGCCTGCGCCTCTTATTTGCAACTTTAAGGCGATGCCTTTGAAGCTGAAATTTAGTATACCTCTTTCGACTTCATGTTCTCCTGATATATTGGCCAAAATCTGGCGAAAATTTTCAGAATGCACAAAATTGGGCTTTGTAACAAGAGAACATGCCGTCGAAAGAGATGGCACAAAGTAACGTCTCCGGAGAGCAAATCAAAGAGCGAGAAGTGGCGCAGATGTTTCGAGACAGTGACTGTTTAACGAAGAGACGCAGAATTTTCGAACGCCTCTTGAAAGGCCTGCGCCTCTTATTTGCAACTTTAAGGCGATGCCTTTGAAGCTGAAATTTAGTAAACATATTTCGACTTCATGTTCTCCTGATATATTGGCCAAAATCTGGCGAAAAATTTTCAGAATGCACAAAATTGGGATTTATAACAGGAGAACAGGCCGTCGAAAGAGATGGCACAAAGTAACGTCTCTGGAGAGCAAATGAAAGAGCGAGAAGTGGCGCACGTGTTTCGAGACAGTGACTGTTTCACGAAGAGACGCAGAATTTTCGAACGCCTCTTGAAAGGCCTGCCCCTCTTATTTGCAACTTTAAGGCGATGCCTTTGCAGCTGAAATTTAGTATACCTCTTTCCACTTCATGTTATCCTGATATATTGGCCAAAATCTGGCGAACAATTTTCAGAATGCACAAAATTGGGATTTATAACAGGAGAACATGCCGTCCAAAGAGATGGCACAAAGTAACGTCTCCGGAGAGCAAATCAAAGAGCAAGAAGTGGCGCAGATGTTTCGAGACAGTGACTGTTTAACGAAGAGACGCAGAATTTTCGAACGCCTCTTGAAAGGCCTGCGCCTGTTATTTGCAACTTTAAGGCGATGCCTTTGAAGCTGAAATTTAGTATACCTCTTTCCACTTCATTTTCTCCTGATATATTGGCCAAAATCTGGCGCAAATTTCGAGAATACACAAAATTGGGCTATGTAACAGGCGAACATGCCGTCGAAAGAGATGGCACAAAGTAACGTCTCCGGAGAGCAAATGAAAGAGCGAGAAGTGGCGCAGGTGTTTCGAGACAGTGACTGTTTCACGCAGAGACGCAGAATTTTCGAACGCCTCTTGAAAGGCCTGCCCCTCTTATTTGCAACTTTAAGGCGATGCCTTTTAAGCTGAAATTTAGTATACCTCTTTCCACTTCATGTTCTCCTGATATATTGGCCAAAATCTGGCGAAAATTTCGAGAATACACAAAATTGGGCTTTGTAACAGGAGAACATGCCGTCCAAAGAGATGGCACAAAGTAACGTCTCCGGAGAGCAAATCAAAGAGCAAGAAGTGGCGCAGATGTTTCGAGACAGTGACTGTTTAACGAAGAGACGCAGAATTTTCGAACGCCTCTTGAAAGGCCTGCGCCTGTTATTTGCAACTTTAAGGCGATGCCTTTGAAGCTGAAATTTAGTATACCTCTTTCCACTTCATTTTCTCCTGATATATTGGCCAAAATCTGGCGCAAATTTCGAGAATACACAAAATTGGGCTATGTAACAGGCGAACATGCCGTCGAAAGAGATGGCACAAAGTAACGTCTCCGGAGAGCAAATCAAAGAGCAAGAAGTGGCGCAGATGTTTCGAGACAGTGACTGTTTCACGCAGAGACGCAGAATTTTCGAACGCCTCTTGAAAGGCCTGCGCCTCTTATTTGCAACTTTAAGGCGATGCCTTTGAAGCTGAAATTTAGTATACCTCTTTCGACTTCATGTTCTCCTGATATATTGGCCAAAATCTGGCGAAAATTTTCAGAATGCACAAAATTGGGCTTTGTAACAAGAGAACAGGCCGTCGAAAGAGATGGCACAAAGTAACGTCTCCGGAGAGCAAATGAAAGAGCGAGAAGTGGCGCACGTGTTTCGAGACAGTGACTGTTTCACGAAGAGACGCAGAATTTTCGAACGCCTTCTGAAAGGCCTGCCCCTCTTATTTGCAACTTTAAGGCCATGCCTTTGCAGCTGAAATTTAGTATACCTCTTTCCACTTCATTTTCTCCTGATATATTGGCCAAAATCTGGCGCAAATTTCGAGAATACACAAAATTGGGCTATGTAACAGGCGAACATGCCGTCGAAAGAGATGGCACAAAGTAACGTCTCCGGAGAGCAAATGAAAGAGCGAGAAGTGGCGCAGGTGTTTCGAGACAGTGACTGTTTCACGCAGAGACGCAGAATTTTCGAACGCCTCTTGAAAGGCCTGCCCCTCTTATTTGCAACTTTAAGGCGATGCCTTTGCAGCTGAAATTTAGTATACCTCTTTCCACTTCATGTTATCCTGATATATTGGCCAAAATCTGGCGAAAATTTCGAGAATACACAAAATTGGGCTATGTAACAGGCGAACATGCCGTCGAAAGAGATGGCACAAAGTAACGTCTCCGGAGAGCAAATGAAAGAGCGAGAAGTGGCGCAGGTGTTTCGAGACAGTGACTGTTTCACGCAGAGACGCAGAATTTTCGAACGCCTCTTGAAAGGCCTGCCCCTCTTATTTGCAACTTTAAGGCGATGCCTTTGCAGCTGAAATTTAGTATACCTCTTTCCACTTCATGTTATCCTGATATATTGGCCAAAATCTGGCGAAAATTTCGAGAATACACAAAATTGGGCTATGTAACAGGCGAACATGCCGTCGAAAGAGATGGCACAAAGTAACGTCTCCGGAGAGCAAATGAAAGAGCGAGAAGTGGCGCAGGTGTTTCGAGACAGTGACTGTTTCACGCAGAGACGCAGAATTTTCGAACGCCTCTTGAAAGGCCTGCGCCTCTTATTTGCAACTTTAAGGCGATGCCTTTGAAGCTGAAATTTAGTATACCTCTTTCGACTTCATGTTCTCCTGATATATTGGCCAAAATCTGGCGAAAATTTTCAGAATGCACAAAATTGGGCTTTGTAACAAGAGAACAGGCCGTCGAAAGAGATGGCACAAAGTAACGTCTCCGGAGAGCAAATGAAAGAGCGAGAAGTGGCGCACGTGTTTCGAGACAGTGACTGTTTCACGAAGAGACGCAGAATTTTCGAACGCCTTCTGAAAGGCCTGCCCCTCTTATTTGCAACTATAAGGCGATGCCTTTGCAGCTGAAATTTAGTATACCTCTTTCCACTTCATGTTATCCTGATATATTGGCCAAAATCTGGCGAACAATTTTCAGAATGCACAAAATTGGGATTTATAACAGGAGAACATGCCGTCGAAAGAGATGGCAGAAAGTAACGTCTCCGGAGAGCAAATCAAAGAGCGAGAAGTGGCGCAGGTGTTTCGAGACAGTGACTGTTTCACGAAGAGACGCAGAATTTTCGAACGCCTCTTGAAAGGCCTGCCCCTCTTATTTGCAACTTTAAGGCGATGCCTTTGAAGCTGAAATTTAGTATACCTCTTTCCACTTCATGTTCTCCTGATATATTGGCCAAAATCTGGCGAAAATTTCGAGAATACACAAAATTGGGCTTTGTAACAGGAGAACATGCCGTCCAAAGAGATGGCACAAAGTAACGTCTCCGGAGAGCAAATCAAAGAGCAAGAAGTGGCGCAGATGTTTCGAGACAGTGACTGTTTAACGAAGAGACGCAGAATTTTCGAACGCCTCTTGAAAGGCCTGCCCCTCTTATTTGCAACTTTAAGGCGATGCCTTTGAAGCTGAAATTTAGTATACCTCTTTCCACTTCATTTTCTCCTGATATATTGGCCAAAATCTGGCGCAAATTTCGAGAATACACAAAATTGGGCTATGTAACAGGCGAACATGCCGTCGAAAGAGATGGCACAAAGTAACGTCTCCGGAGAGCAAATCATAGAGCGAGAAGTGGCGCAGATGTTTCGAGACAGTGACTGTTTAACGAAGAGACGCAGAATTTTCGAACGCCTCTTGAAAGGCCTGCGCCTCTTATTTGCAACTTTAAGGCGTTGCCTTTGAAGCTGAAATTTAGTAAACATATTTCGACTTCATGTTCTCCTGATATATTGGCCAAAATCTGGCGAAAAATTTTCAGAATGCACAAAATTGGGATTTATAACAGGAGAACAGGCCGTCGAAAGAGATGGCACAAAGTAACGTCTCTGGAGAGCAAATGAAAGAGCGAGAAGTGGCGCACGTGTTTCGGGACAGTGACTGTTTCACGAAGAGACGCAGAATTTTCGAACGCCTCTTGAAAGGCCTGCCCCTCTTATTTGCAACTTTAAGGCGATGCCTTTGCAGCTGAAATTTAGTATACCTCTTTCCACTTCATGTTATCCTGATATATTGGCCAAAATCTGGCGAACAATTTTCAGAATGCACAAAATTGGGATTTATAACAGGAGAACATGCCGTCGAAAGAGATGGCAGAAAGTAACGTCTCCGGAGAGCAAATCAAAGAGCGAGAAGTGGCGCAGGTGTTTCGAGACAGTGACTGTTTCACGAAGAGACGCAGAATTTTCGAACGCCTCTTGAAAGGCCTGCGCTTCTTATTTGCAACTTTAAGGCGATGCCTTTGAAGCTGAAATTTAGTATACCTCTTTCCACTTCATGTTCTCCTGATATATTGGCCAAAATCTGGCGAAAATTTCGAGAATACACAAAATTGGGCTTTGTAACAGGAGAACATGCCGTCCAAAGAGATGGCACAAAGTAACGTCTCCGGAGAGCAAATCAAAGAGCAAGAAGTGGCGCAGATGTTTCGAGACAGTGACTGTTTAACGAAGAGACGCAGAATTTTCGAACGCCTCTTGAAAGGCCTGCCCCTCTTATTTGCAACTTTAAGGCGATGCCTTTGCAGCTGAAATTTAGTATACCTCTTTCCACTTCATGTTATCCTGATATATTGGCCAAAATCTGGCGAACAATTTTCAGAATGCACAAAATTGGGATTTATAACAGGAGAACATGCCGTCGAAAGAGATGGCAGAAAGTAACGTCTCCGGAGAGCAAATCAAAGAGCGAGAAGTGGCGCAGATGTTTCGAGACAGTGACTGTTTAACGAAGACACGCAGAATTTTCGAACGCCTCTTGAAAGGCCTGCGCCTCTTATTTGCAACTTTATGGCGATGCCTTTGAAGCTGAAATTTAGTATACCTCTTTCCACTTCATGTTCTCCTGATATATTGGGCAAAATCTGGCGAAAATTTTCAGAATTCACAAAATTGAGCTTTGTAACAGGAGAACATGCCGTCGACAGAGATGGCACAAAGTAACGTCTCCGGGGAGCAAATCAACGAGCGAGAAGCGGCGCAGATGTTTCGAGACAGTGACTGTTTAACGAAGAGGCGCAGAATTTTCGAACGCCTCTTGAAAGGCCTGCGCCTCTTATTTGCAACTTTAAGGCGATGCCTTTGGAGCTGAAATTTAGTATACCTCTTTCCACTTCATTTTCTCCTGATTTATTGGCCAAAATCTGGCGAAAATTTCGAGAATACACAAAATTGAGCTTTGTAACAGGAGAACAAGCCGTCGACAGAGATGGCACAAAATAACGTCTCCGGGGAGCAAATCAACGAGCGAGAAGTGGCGCAGGTGTTTCGAGACAGTGACTGTTTCACGAAGAGACGCAGAATTTTCGAACGCCTCTTGAAAGGCCTGCGCCTCTTATTTGCAACTTTAAGGCGATGCCTTTGAAGCTGAAATTTAGTATACCTCTTTCCACTTTATGTTCTCCTGATATATTGGCCAAAATCTGGCGAAAATTTCGAGAATACACAAAATTGGGCTTTGTAACAGGAGAACATGCCGTCGAAAAAGATGGCACAATGTAACGTCTCCGGAGAGCAAATCAAAGTGCAAGAAGTGGCGCAGATGTTTCGAGGCAGTGTCTGTTTAACGAAGAGACGCAGAATTTTCGAACGCCTCTTGAAAGGCCTGCGCCTCTTATTTGCAACTTTAAGGCGATGCCTTTGAAGCTGAAATTTAGTATACCTCTTTCCACTTCATTTTCTCCTGATTTATTGGCCAAAATCTGGCGAAAATTTCGAGAATACACAAAATTGAGCTTTGTAACAGGAGAACAAGCCGTCGACAGAGATGGCACAAAATAACGTCTCCGTGGAGCAAATCAACGAGCGAGAAGTGGCGCAGGTGTTTCGAGACAGTGACTGTTTCACGAAGAGACGCAGAATTTTCGAACGCCTCTTGAAAGGCCTGCGCCTCTTATTTGCAACTTTAAGGCGATGCCTTTGAAGCTGAAATTTAGTATACCTCTTTCCACTTCATGTTCTCCTGATATATTGGCCAAAATCTGGCGAAAATTTCGAGAATACACAAAATTGAGCTTTGTAACAGGAGAACAAGCCGTCGACAGAGATGGCACAAAATAACGTCTCCGGGGAGCAAATCAACGAGCGAGAAGTGGCGCAGGTGTTTCGAGACAGTGACTGTTTCACGAAGAGACGCAGAATTTTCGAACGCCTCTTGAAAGGCCTGCGCCACTTATTTGCAACTTTAAGGCGATGCCTTTGAAGCTGAAATTTAGTATACCTCTTTCCACTTCATTTTCTCCTGATTTATTGACCAAAATCTGGCGAAAATTTCGAGAATACACAAAATTGAGCTTTGTAACAGGAGAACAAGCCGTCGACAGAGATGGCACAAAGTAACGTCTCCGGGGAGCAAATCAACGAGCGAGAAGTGGCGCAGGTGTTTCGAGACAGTGACTGTTTCACGAAGAGACGCAGAATTTTCGAACGCCTCTTGAAAGGCCTGCTCCACTTATTTGCAACTTTAAGGCGATGCCTTTGAAGCTGAAATTTAGTATACCTCTTTCCACTTCATGTTCTCCTGATATATTGGGCAAAATCTGGAGAAAATTTTCAGAATTCACAAAATTGAGCTTTGTAACAGGAGAACATGCCGTCGACAGAGATGGCACAAAGTAACGTCTCCGGGGAGCAAATCAACGAGCGAGAAGCGGCGCAGAAGTTTCGAGACAGTGACTGTTTAACGAAGACACGCAGAATTTTCGAACGCCTCTTGAAAGGCCTGCGCCTCTTATTTGCAACTTTAAGGCGATGCCTTTGAAGCTGAAATTTAGTATACCTCTTTCCACTTCATGTTCTCCTGATATATTGGCCAAAATCTGGCGAAAATTTTCAGAATGCACAAAATTGTGCTTTGTAACAGGTGAGCTTGCCGTCGAAAGAGATGGCACAATGTAACGTCTCCGGAGATCAAATCAAAGAGCGAGAAGTGGCGCAGATGTTTCGAGACAGTGACTGTTTAACGAAGACACGCAGAATTTTCGAACGCCTCTTGAAAGGCCTGCGCCTCTTATTTGCAACTTTATGGCGATGCCTTTGAAGCTGAAATTTAGTATACCTCTTTCCACTTCATGTTCTCCTGATATATTGGGCAAAATCTGGCGAAAATTTTCAGAATTCACAAAATTGAGCTTTGTAACAGGAGAACATGCCGTCGACAGAGATGGCACAAAGTAACGTCTCCGGGGAGCAAATCAACGAGCGAGAAGCGGCGCAGATGTTTCGAGACAGTGACTGTTTAACGAAGAGGCGCAGAATTTTCGAACGCCTCTTGAAAGGCCTGCGCCTCTTATTTGCAACTTTAAGGCGATGCCTTTGAAGCTGAAATTTAGTATACCTCTTTCGACTTCATGTTCTCCTGATATATTGGCCAAAATCTGGCGAAAATTTTCAGAATGCACAAAATTGGGCTTTGTAACAGGAGAACATGCCGTCGAAAAAGATGGCACAATGTAACGTCTCCGGAGAGCATATCAAAGTGCAAGAAGTGGCGCAGATGTTTCGAGACAGTGACTGTTTCACGAAGAGACGCAGAATTTTCGAATGCCTCTTGAAAGGCCTGCGCCTCTTATTTGCAACTTTAAGGCGATGCCTTTGAAGCTGAAATTTAGTATACCTCTTTCCACTTCATGTTCTCCTGATATATTGGCCAAAATCTGCCGAAAATTTTCAGAATTCACAAAATTGAGCTTTGTAACAGGAGAACATGCCGTCGACAGAGATGGCACAAAGTAACGTCTCCGGGGAGCAAATCAACGAGCGAGAAGTGGCGCAGATGTTTCGAGGCAGTGTCTGTTTAACGAAGAGACGCAGAATTTTCGAACGCCTCTTGAAAGGCCTGCGCCTCTTATTTGCAACTTTAAGGCGATGCCTTTGGAGCTGAAATTTAGTATACCTCTTTCCACTTCATTTTCTCCTGATTTATTGGCCAAAATCTGGCGAAAATTTCGAGAATACACAAAATTGAGCTTTGTAACAGGAGAACATGCCGTCGACAGAGATGGCACAAAGTAACGTCTCCTGGGAGCAAATCAACGCGCGAGAAGCGGCGCAGATGTTTCGAGACAGTGACTGTTTAACGAAGAGGCGCAGAATTTTCGAACGCCTCTTGAAAGGCCTGCGCCTCTTATTTGCAACTTTAAGGCGATGCCTTTGAAGCTGAAATTTAGTATACCTTTTTCCACTTCATTTTCTCCTGATTTATTGGCCAAAATCTGGCGAAATCTTCGAGAATACACAAAATTGAACTTTGTAACAGGAGAACAAGCCGTCGACAGAGATGGCACAAAATAACGTCTCCGGGGAGCAAATTAACGAGCGAGAAGTGGCGTAGGTGTTTCGAGACAGTGACTGTTTCACGAAGAGACGCAGAATTTTCGAACGCCTCTTGAAAGGCCTGCTCCACTTATTTGCAACTTTAAGGCGATGCCTTTGAAGCTGAAATTTAGTATACCTCTTTCCACTTCATTTTCTCCTGATATATTGGGCAAAATCTGGCGAAAATTTTCAGAATTCACAAAATTGAGCTTTGTAACAGGAGAACATGCCGTCGACAGAGATGGCACAAAGTAACGTCTCCGGGGAGCAAATCAACGAGCGAGAAGCGGCGCAGATGTTTCGAGACAGTGACTGTTTAACGAAGACACGCAGAATTTTCGAACGCCTCTTGAAAGGCCTGCGCCTCTTATTTGCAACTTTATGGCGATGCCTTTGAAGCTGAAATTTAGTATACCTCTTTCCACTTCATGTTCTCCTGATATATTGGGCAAAATCTGGCGAAAATTTTCAGAATTCACAAAATTGAGCTTTGTAACAGGAGAACATGCCGTCGACAGAGATGGCACAAAGTAACGTCTCCGGGGAGCAAATCAACGAGCGAGAAGCGGCGCAGATGTTTCGAGACAGTGACTGTTTAACGAAGAGGCGCAGAATTTTCGAACGCCTCTTGAAAGGCCTGCGCCTCTTATTTGCAACTTTAAGGCGATGCCTTTGGAGCTGAAATTTAGTATACCTCTTTCCACTTCATTTTCTCCTGATTTATTGGCCAAAATCTGGCGAAAATTTCGAGAATACACAAAATTGAGCTTTGTAACAGGAGAACAAGCCGTCGACAGAGATGGCACAAAATAACGTCTCCGGGGAGCAAATCAACGAGCGAGAAGTGGCGCAGGTGTTTCGAGACAGTGACTGTTTCACGAAGAGACGCAGAATTTTCGAACGCCTCTTGAAAGGCCTGCGCCTCTTATTTGCAACTTTAAGGCGATGCCTTTGAAGCTGAAATTTAGTATACCTCTTTCCACTTTATGTTCTCCTGATATATTGGCCAAAATCTGGCGAAAATTTCGAGAATACACAAAATTGGGCTTTGTAACAGGAGAACATGCCGTCGAAAAAGATGGCACAATGTAACGTCTCCGGAGAGCAAATCAAAGTGCAAGAAGTGGCGCAGATGTTTCGAGGCAGTGTCTGTTTAACGAAGAGACGCAGAATTTTCGAACGCCTCTTGAAAGGCCTGCGCCTCTTATTTGCAACTTTAAGGCGATGCCTTTGAAGCTGAAATTTAGTATACCTCTTTCCACTTCATTTTCTCCTGATTTATTGGCCAAAATCTGGCGAAAATTTCGAGAATACACAAAATTGAGCTTTGTAACAGGAGAACAAGCCGTCGACAGAGATGGCACAAAATAACGTCTCCGTGGAGCAAATCAACGAGCGAGAAGTGGCGCAGGTGTTTCGAGACAGTGACTGTTTCACGAAGAGACGCAGAATTTTCGAACGCCTCTTGAAAGGCCTGCGCCTCTTATTTGCAACTTTAAGGCGATGCCTTTGAAGCTGAAATTTAGTATACCTCTTTCCACTTCATGTTCTCCTGATATATTGGCCAAAATCTGGTGAAAATTTCGAGAATACACAAAATTGAGCTTTGTAACAGGAGAACAAGCCGTCGACAGAGATGGCACAAAATAACGTCTCCGGGGAGCAAATCAACGAGCGAGAAGTGGCGCAGGTGTTTCGAGACAGTGACTGTTTCACGAAGAGACGCAGAATTTTCGAACGCCTCTTGAAAGGCCTGCGCCACTTATTTGCAACTTTAAGGCGATGCCTTTGAAGCTGAAATTTAGTATACCTCTTTCCACTTCATTTTCTCCTGATTTATTGACCAAAATCTGGCGAAAATTTCGAGAATACACAAAATTGAGCTTTGTAACAGGAGAACAAGCCGTCGACAGAGATGGCACAAAGTAACGTCTCCGGGGAGCAAATCAACGAGCGAGAAGTGGCGCAGGTGTTTCGAGACAGTGACTGTTTCACGAAGAGACGCAGAATTTTCGAACGCCTCTTGAAAGGCCTGCTCCACTTATTTGCAACTTTAAGGCGATGCCTTTGAAGCTGAAATTTAGTATACCTCTTTCCACTTCATGTTCTCCTGATATATTGGGCAAAATCTGGAGAAAATTTTCAGAATTCACAAAATTGAGCTTTGTAACAGGAGAACATGCCGTCGACAGAGATGGCACAAAGTAACGTCTCCGGGGAGCAAATCAACGAGCGAGAAGCGGCGCAGAAGTTTCGAGACAGTGACTGTTTAACGAAGACACGCAGAATTTTCGAACGCCTCTTGAAAGGCCTGCGCCTCTTATTTGCAACTTTAAGGCGATGCCTTTGAAGCTGAAATTTAGTATACCTCTTTCCACTTCATGTTCTCCTGATATATTGGCCAAAATCTGGCGAAAATTTTCAGAATGCACAAAATTGTGCTTTGTAACAGGTGAGCTTGCCGTCGAAAGAGATGGCACAATGTAACGTCTCCGGAGATCAAATCAAAGAGCGAGAAGTGGCGCAGATGTTTCGAGACAGTGACTGTTTAACGAAGACACGCAGAATTTTCGAACGCCTCTTGAAAGGCCTGCGCCTCTTATTTGCAACTTTATGGCGATGCCTTTGAAGCTGAAATTTAGTATACCTCTTTCCACTTCATGTTCTCCTGATATATTGGGCAAAATCTGGCGAAAATTTTCAGAATTCACAAAATTGAGCTTTGTAACAGGAGAACATGCCGTCGACAGAGATGGCACAAAGTAACGTCTCCGGGGAGCAAATCAACGAGCGAGAAGCGGCGCAGATGTTTCGAGACAGTGACTGTTTAACGAAGAGGCGCAGAATTTTCGAACGCCTCTTGAAAGGCCTGCGCCTCTTATTTGCAACTTTAAGGCGATGCCTTTGAAGCTGAAATTTAGTATACCTCTTTCGACTTCATGTTCTCCTGATATATTGGCCAAAATCTGGCGAAAATTTTCAGAATGCACAAAATTGGGCTTTGTAACAGGAGAACATGCCGTCGAAAAAGATGGCACAATGTAACGTCTCCGGAGAGCATATCAAAGTGCAAGAAGTGGCGCAGATGTTTCGAGACAGTGACTGTTTCACGAAGAGACGCAGAATTTTCGAATGCCTCTTGAAAGGCCTGCGCCTCTTATTTGCAACTTTAAGGCGATGCCTTTGAAGCTGAAATTTAGTATACCTCTTTCCACTTCATGTTCTCCTGATATATTGGCCAAAATCTGCCGAAAATTTTCAGAATTCACAAAATTGAGCTTTGTAACAGGAGAACATGCCGTCGACAGAGATGGCACAAAGTAACGTCTCCGGGGAGCAAATCAACGAGCGAGAAGTGGCGCAGATGTTTCGAGGCAGTGTCTGTTTAACGAAGAGACGCAGAATTTTCGAACGCCTCTTGAAAGGCCTGCGCCTCTTATTTGCAACTTTAAGGCGATGCCTTTGGAGCTGAAATTTAGTATACCTCTTTCCACTTCATTTTCTCCTGATTTATTGGCCAAAATCTGGCGAAAATTTCGAGAATACACAAAATTGAGCTTTGTAACAGGAGAACATGCCGTCGACAGAGATGGCACAAAGTAACGTCTCCTGGGAGCAAATCAACGAGCGAGAAGCGGCGCAGATGTTTCGAGACAGTGACTGTTTAACGAAGAGGCGCAGAATTTTCGAACGCCTCTTGAAAGGCCTGCGCCTCTTATTTGCAACTTTAAGGCGATGCCTTTGAAGCTGAAATTTAGTATACCTTTTTCCACTTCATTTTCTCCTGATTTATTGGCCAAAATCTGGCGAAATCTTCGAGAATACACAAAATTGAACTTTGTAACAGGAGAACAAGCCGTCGACAGAGATGGCACAAAATAACGTCTCCGGGGAGCAAATTAACGAGCGAGAAGTGGCGTAGGTGTTTCGAGACAGTGACTGTTTCACGAAGAGACGCAGAATTTTCGAACGCCTCTTGAAAGGCCTGCTCCACTTATTTGCAACTTTAAGGCGATGCCTTTGAAGCTGAAATTTAGTATACCTCTTTCCACTTCATTTTCTCCTGATATATTGGGCAAAATCTGGCGAAAATTTTCAGAATTCACAAAATTGAGCTTTGTAACAGGAGAACATGCCGTCGACAGAGATGGCACAAAGTAACGTCTCCGGGGAGCAAATCAACGAGCGAGAAGCGGCGCAGATGTTTCGAGACAGTGACTGTTTAACGAAGAGGCGCAGAATTTTCGAACGCCTCTTGAAAGGCCTGCGCCTCTTATTTGCAACTTTAAGGCGATGCCTTTGAAGCTGAAATTTAGTATACCTCTTTCGACTTCATGTTCTCCTGATATATTGGCCAAAATCTGGCGAAAATTTTCAGAATGCACAAAATTGGGCTTTGTAACAGGAGAACATGCCGTCGAAAAAGATGGCACAATGTAACGTCTCCGGAGAACAAATCAAAGTGCAAGAAGTGGCGCAGATGTTTCGAGACAGTGACTGTTTCACGAAGAGACGCAGAATTTTCGAATGCCTCTTGAAAGGCCTGCGCCTCTTATTTGCAACTTTAAGGCGATGCCTTTGAAGCTGAAATTTAGTATACCTCTTTCCATTTCATGTTCTCCTGATATATTGGCCAAAATCTGGCGAAAATTTCGAGAATACACAAAATTGGGCTTTGTAACAGGAGAACAAGCCGTCGACAGAGATGGCACAAAGTAACGTCTCCGGGGAGCAAATCAACGAGCGAGAAGTGGCGCAGGTGTTTCGAGACAGTGACTGTTTAACGAAGAGGCGCAGAATTTTCGAACGCCTCTTGAAAGGCCTGCGCCTCTTATTTGCAACTTTAAGGCGATGCCTTTGAAGCTGAAATTTAGTATACCTCTTTCGACTTCATGTTCTCCTGATATATTGGCCAAAATCTGGCGAAATTTTCAGAATGCACAAAATTGGGCTTTGTAACAGGTGAGCTTGCCGTCGAAAGAGATGGCACAATGTAACGTCTCCGGAGATCAAATCAAAGAGCGAGAAGTGGCGCAGATGTTTCGAGACAGTGACTGTTTAACGAAGACACGCAGAATTTTCGAACGCCTCTTGAAAGGCCTGCGCCTCTTATTTGCAACTTTATGGCGATGCCTTTGAAGTTGAAATTTAGTATACCTCTTTCCACTTCATGTTCTCCTGATATATTGGGCAAAATCTGGCGAAAATTTTCAGAATTCACAAAATTGAGCTTTGTAACAGGAGAACATGCCGTCGACAGAGATGGCACAAAGTAACGTCTCCGGGGAGCAAATCAACGAGCGAGAAGCGGCGCAGATGTTTCGAGACAGTGACTGTTTAACGAAGACACGCAGAATTTTCGAACGCCTCTTGAAAGGCCTGCGCCTCTTATTTGCAACTTTAAGGCGATGCCTTTGAAGCTGAAATTTAGTATACCTCTTTCGACTTCATGTTCTCCTGATATATTGGCCAAAACCTGGCGAAAATTTTCAGAATGCACAAAATTGGGCTTTGTAACAGGAGAACATGCCGTCGAAAAAGATGGCACAATGTAACGTCGCCGGAGAGCATATCAAAGTGCAAGAAGTGGCGCAGATGTTTCGAGACAGTGACTGTTTCACGAAGAGACGCAGAATTTTCGAATGCCTCTTGAAAGGCCTGCGCCTCTTATTTGCAACTTTAAGGTGATGCCTTTGAAGCTGAAATTTAGTATACCTCTTTCCACTTCATGTTCTCCTGATATATTGGCCAAAATCTGCCGAAAATTTTCAGAATTCACAAAATTGAGCTTTGTAACAGGAGAACATGCCGTCGACAGAGATGGCACAAAGTAACGTCTCCGGGGAGCAAATCAACGAGCGAGAAGTGGCGCAGATGTTTCGAGGCAGTGTCTGTTTAACGAAGAGACGCAGAATTTTCGAACGCCTCTTGAAAGGCCTGCGCCTCTTATTTGCAACTTTAAGGCGATGCCTTTGGAGCTGAAATTTAGTATACCTCTTTCCACTTCATTTTCTCCTGATTTATTGGCCAAAATCTGGCGAAAATTTCGAGAATACACAAAATTGAGCTTTGTAACAGGAGAACAAGCCGTCGACAGAGATGGCACAAAATAACGTCTCCGGGGAGCAAATTAACGAGCGAGAAGTGGCGCAGGTGTTTCGAGACAGTGACTGTTTCACGAAGAGACGCAGAATTTTCGAACGCCTCTTGAAAGGCCTGCTCCACTTATTTGCAACTTTAAGGCGATGCCTTTGAAGCTGAAATTTAGTATACCTCTTTCCACTTCATTTTCTCCTGATATATTGGGCAAAATCTGGCGAAAATTTTCAGAATTCACAAAATTGAGCTTTGTAACAGGAGAACATGCCGTCGACAGAGATGGCACAAAGTAACGTCTCCGGGGAGCAAATCAACGAGCGAGAAGCGGCGCAGATGTTTCGAGACAGTGAATGTTTAACGAAGAGGCGCAGAATTTTCGAACGCCTCTTGAAAGGCCTGCGCCTCTTATTTGCAACTTTAAGGCGATGCCTTTGAAGCTGAAATTTAGTATACCTCTTTCGACTTCATGTTCTCCTGATATATTGGCCAAAATCTGGCGAAAATTTTCAGAATGCACAAAATTGGGCTTTGTAACAGGAGAACATGCCGTCGAAAAAGATGGCACAATGTAACGTCTCCGGAGAACAAATCAAAGTGCAAGAAGTGGCGCAGATGTTTCGAGACAGTGACTGTTTCACGAAGAGACGCAGAATTTTCGAATGCCTCTTGAAAGGCCTGCGCCTCTTATTTGCAACTTTAAGGCGATGCCTTTGAAGCTGAAATTTAGTATACCTCTTTCCACTTCATGTTCTCCTGATATATTGGCCAAAATCTGGCGAAAATTTACAGAATGCACAAAATTGTGCTTTGTAACAGGTGAGCATGCCGTCGAAAGAGATGGCACAATGTAACGTCTCCGGAGATCAAATCAAAGAGCGAGATGTGGCGCAGATGTTTCGAGACAGTGACTGTTTCACGAAGAGACGCAGAATTTTCGAATGCCTCTTGAAAGGCCTGCGCCTCTTATTTGCAACTTTAAGGCGATGCCTTTGAAGCTGAAATTTAGTATACCTCTTTCCACTTCATGTTCTCCTGATATATTGGCCAAAATCTGGCGAAAATTTACAGAATGCACAAAATTGTGCTTTGTAACAGGTGAGCATGCCGTCGAAAGAGATGGCACAATGTAACGTCTCCGGAGATCAAATCAAAGAGCGAGATGTGGCGCAGATGTTTCGAGACAGTGACTGTTTAACGAAGACACGCAGAATTTTCGAACGCCTCTTGAAAGGCCTGCGCCTCTTATTTGCAACTTTAAGGCGATGCCTTTGAAGCTGAAATTTAGTATACCTCTTTCGACTTCATGTTCTCCTGATATATTGGCCAAAATCTGGCGAAAATTTTCAGAATTCACAAAATTGAGCTTTGTAACAGGAGAACATGCCGTCGACAGAGATGGCACAATGTAACGTCTCCGGAGAGCATATCAAAGTGCAAGAAGTGGCGCAGATGTTTCGAGACAGTGACTGTTTCACGAAGAGACGCAGAATTTTCGAATGCCTCTTGAAAGGCCTGCGCCTCTTATTTGCAACTTTAAGGCGATGCCTTTGAAGCTGAAATTTAGTATACCTCTTTCCACTTCATGTTCTCCTGATATATTGGCCAAAATCTGCCGAAAATTTTCAGAATGCACAAAATTGGGCTTTGTAACAGGAGAACATGCCGTCGAAAAAGATGGCACAATGTAACGTCGCCGGAGAGCATATCAAAGTGCAAGAAGTGGCGCAGATGTTTCGAGACAGTGACTGTTTCACGAAGAGACGCAGAATTTTCGAATGCCTCTTGAAAGGCCTGCGCCTCTTATTTGCAACTTTAAGGTGATGCCTTTGAAGCTGAAATTTAGTATACCTCTTTCCACTTCATGTTCTCCTGATATATTGGCCAAAATCTGCCGAAAATTTTCAGAATTCACAAAATTGAGCTTTGTAACAGGAGAACATGCCGTCGACAGAGATGGCACAAAGTAACGTCTCCGGGGAGCAAATCAACGAGCGAGAAGTGGCGCAGATGTTTCGAGGCAGTGTCTGTTTAACGAAGAGACGCAGAATTTTCGAACGCCTCTTGAAAGGCCTGCGCCTCTTATTTGCAACTTTAAGGCGATGCCTTTGGAGCTGAAATTTAGTATACCTCTTTCCACTTCATTTTCTCCTGATTTATTGGCCAAAATCTGGCGAAAATTTCGAGAATACACAAAATTGAGCTTTGTAACAGGAGAACAAGCCGTCGACAGAGATGGCACAAAATAACGTCTCCGGGGAGCAAATTAACGAGCGAGAAGTGGCGCAGGTGTTTCGAGACAGTGACTGTTTCACGAAGAGACGCAGAATTTTCGAACGCCTCTTGAAAGGCCTGCTCCACTTATTTGCAACTTTAAGGCGATGCCTTTGAAGCTGAAATTTAGTATACCTCTTTCCACTTCATTTTCTCCTGATATATTGGGCAAAGTCTGGCGAAAATTTTCAGAATTCACAAAATTGAGCTTTGTAACAGGAGAACATGCCGTCGACAGAGATGGCACAAAGTAACGTCTCCGGGGAGCAAATCAACGAGCGAGAAGCGGCGCAGATGTTTCGAGACAGTGAATGTTTAACGAAGAGGCGCAGAATTTTCGAACGCCTCTTGAAAGGCCTGCGCCTCTTATTTGCAACTTTAAGGCGATGCCTTTGAAGCTGAAATTTAGTATACCTCTTTCGACTTCATGTTCTCCTGATATATTGGCCAAAATCTGGCGAAAATTTTCAGAATGCACAAAATTGGGCTTTGTAACAGGAGAACATGCCGTCGAAAAAGATGGCACAATGTAACGTCTCCGGAGAACAAATCAAAGTGCAAGAAGTGGCGCAGATGTTTCGAGACAGTGACTGTTTCACGAAGAGACGCAGAATTTTCGAATGCCTCTTGAAAGGCCTGCGCCTCTTATTTGCAACTTTAAGGCGATGCCTTTGAAGCTGAAATTTAGTATACCTCTTTCCACTTCATGTTCTCCTGATATATTGGCCAAAATCTGGCGAAAATTTACAGAATGCACAAAATTGTGCTTTGTAACAGGTGAGCATGCCGTCGAAAGAGATGGCACAATGTAACGTCTCCGGAGATCAAATCAAAGAGCGAGATGTGGCGCAGATGTTTCGAGACAGTGACTGTTTAACGAAGACACGCAGAATTTTCGAACGCCTCTTGAAAGGCCTGCGCCTCTTATTTGCAACTTTAAGGCGATGCCTTTGAAGCTGAAATTTAGTATACCTCTTTCGACTTCATGTTCTCCTGATATATTGGCCAAAATCTGGCGAAAATTTTCAGAATTCACAAAATAGAGCTTTGTAACAGGAGAACATGCCGTCGACAGAGATGGCACAATGTAACGTCTCCGGAGAGCATATCAAAGTGCAAGAAGTGGCGCAGATGTTTCGAGACAGTGACTGTTTCACGAAGAGACGCAGAATTTTCGAATGCCTCTTGAAAGGCCTGCGCCTCTTATTTGCAACTTTAAGGCGATGCCTTTGAAGCTGAAATTTAGTATACCTCTTTCCACTTCATGTTCTCCTGATATATTGGCCAAAATCTGCCGAAAATTTTCAGAATTCACACAATTGAGCTTTGTAACAGGAGAACATGCCGTCGACAGAGATGGCACAAAGTAACGTCTCCGGGGAGCAAATCAACGAGCGAGAAGTGGCGCAGATGTTTCGAGGCAGTGTCTGTTTAACGAAGAGACGCAGAATTTTCGAACGCCTCTTGAAAGGCCTGCGCCTCTTATTTGCAACTTTAAGGCGATGCCTTTGGAGCTGAAATTTAGTATACCTCTTTCCACTTCATTTTCTCCTGATTTATTGGCCAAAATCTGGCGAAAATTTCGAGAATACAAAAAATTGAGCTTTATAACAGGAGAACATGCCGTCGACAGAGATGGCACAAAGTAACGTCTCCTGGGAGCAAATCAACGAGCGAGAAGCGGCGCAGATGTTTCGAGACAGTGACTGTTTAACGAAGAGGCGCAGAATTTTCGAACGCCTCTTGAAAGGCCTGCGCCTCTTATTTGCAACTTTAAGGCGATGCCTTTGAAGCTGAAATTTAGTATACCTCTTTCCAGTTCATTTTCTCCTGATTTATTGGCCAAAATCTGGCGAAAATTTCGAGAATACACAAAATTGAGCTTTGTAACAGGAGAACAAGCCGTCGACAGAGATGGCACAAAATAACGTCTCCGGGGAGCAAATTAACGAGCGAGAAGTGGCGCAGGTGTTTCGAGACAGTGACTGTTTCACGAAGAGACGCAGAATTTTCGAACGCCTCTTGAAAGGCCTGCTCCACTTATTTGCAACTTTAAGGCGATGCCTTTGAAGCTGAAATTTAGTATACCTCTTTCCACTTCATTTTCTCCTGATATATTGGGCAAAATCTGGCGAAAATTTTCAGAATTCACAAAATTGAGCTTTGTAACAGGAGAACATGCCGTCGACAGAGATGGCACAAAGTAACGTCTCCGGGGAGCAAATCAACGAGCGAGAAGCGGCGCAGATGTTTCGAGACAGTGACTGTTTCACGAAGAGACGCAGAATTTTCGAATGCCTCTTGAAAGGCCTGCGCCTCTTATTTGCAACTTTAAGGCGATGCCTTTGAAGCTGAAATTTAGTATACCTCTTTCCACTTCATGTTCTCTTGATATATTGGCCAAAATCTGGCGAAAATTTACAGAATGCACAAAATTGTGCTTTGTAACAGGTGAGCATGCCGTCGAAAGAGATGGCACAATGTAACGTCTCCGGAGATCAAATCAAAGAGCGAGATGTTGCGCAGATGTTTCGAGACAGTGACTGTTTAACGAAGACACGCAGAATTTTCGAACGCCTCTTGAAAGGCCTGCGCCTCTTATTTGCAACTTTAAGGCGATGCCTTTGAAGCTGAAATTTAGTATACCTCTTTCCACTTCATTTTCTCCTGATTTATTGGCCAAAATCTGGCGAAAATTTCGAGAATACACAAAATTGAGCTTTGTAACAGGTGAGCATGCCGTCGAAAGAGATGGCACAATGTAACGTCTCCGGAGATCAAATCAAAGAGCGAGATGTGGCGCAGATGTTTCGAGACAGTGACTGTTTAACGAAGACACGCAGAATTTTCGAACGCCTCTTGAAAGGCCTGCGCCTCTTATTTGCAACTTTAAGGCGATGCCTTTGAAGCTGAAATTTAGTATACCTCTTTCCACTTCATTTTCTCCTGATTTATTGGCCAAAATCTGGCGAAAATTTCGAGAATACACAAAATTGAGCTTTGTAACAGGAGAACAAGCCGTCGACAGAGATGGCACAAAATAACGTCTCCGGGGAGCAAATCAACGAGCGAGAAGTGGCGCAGGTGTTTCGAGACAGTGACTGTTTCACGAAGAGACGCAGAATTTTCGAACGCCTCTTGAAAGGCCTGCGCCACTTATTTGCAACTTTAAGGCGATGCCTTTGAAGCTGAAATTTAGTATACCTCTTTCCACTTCATTTTCTCCTGATTTATTGGCCAAAATCTGGCGAAAATTTCGAGAATACACAAAATTGAGCTTTGTAACAGGAGAACAAGCCGTCGACAGAGATGGCACAAAATAACGTCTCCGGGGAGCAAATCAACGAGCGAGAAGTGGCGCAGGTGTTTCGAGACAGTGACTGTTTCACGAAGAGACGCAGAATTTTCGAACGCCTCTTGAAAGGCCTGCGCCTCTTATTTGCAACTTTAAGGCGATGCCTTTGAAGCTGAAATTTAGTATACCTCTTTCCACTTCATGTTCTCCTGATATATTGGCCAAAATCTGGCGAAAATTTCGAGAATACACAAAATTGGGCTTTGTAACAGGAGAACATGCCGTCGAAAAAGATGGCACAATGTAACGTCTCCGGAGAGCAAATCAAAGTGCAAGAAGTGGCGCAGATATTTCGAGGCAGTGTCTGTTTAACGAAGAGACGCAGAATTTTCGAACGCCTCTTGAAAGGCCTGCGCCTCTTATTTGCAACTTTAAGGCGATGCCTTTGAAGCTGAAATTTAGTATACCTCTTTCCACTTCATTTTCTCCTGATTTATTGGCCAAAATCTGGTGAAAATTTCGAGAATACACAAAATTGAGCTTTGTAACAGGAGAACAAGCCGTCGACAGAGATGGCACAAAATAACGTCTCCGGGGAGCAAATCAACGAGCGAGAAGTGGCGCAGGTGTTTCGAGACAGTGACTGTTTCACGAAGAGACGCAGAATTTTCGAACGCCTCTTGAAAGGCCTGCGCCACTTATTTGCAACTTTAAGGCGATGCCTTTGAAGCTGAAATTTAGTATACCTCTTTCCACTTCATTTTCTCCTGATTTATTGACCAAAATCTGGCGAAAATTTCGAGAATACACAAAATTGAGCTTTGTAACAGGAGAACAAGCCGTCGACAGAGATGGCACAAAGTAACGTCTCCGGGGAGCAAATCAACGAGCGAGAAGTGGCGCAGGTGTTTCGAGACAGTGACTGTTTCACGAAGAGACGCAGAATTTTCGAACGCCTCTTGAAAGGCCTGCTCCACTTATTTGCAACTTTAAGGCGATGCCTTTGAAGCTGAAATTTAGTATACCTCTTTCCACTTCATGTTCTCCTGATATATTGGGCAAAATCTGGAGAAAATTTTCAGAATTCACAAAATTGAGCTTTGTAACAGGAGAACATGCCGTCGACAGAGATGGCACAAAGTAACGTCTCCGGGGAGCAAATCAACGAGCGAGAAGCGGCGCAGATGTTTCGAGACAGTGACTGTTTCACGAAGAGACGCAGAATTTTCGAATGCCTCTTGAAAGGCCTGCGCCTCTTATTTGCAACTTTAAGGCGATGCCTTTGAAGCTGAAATTTAGTATACCTCTTTCCACTTCATGTTCTCTTGATATATTGGCCAAAATCTGGCGAAAATTTACAGAATGCACAAAATTGTGCTTTGTAACAGGTGAGCATGCCGTCGAAAGAGATGGCACAATGTAACGTCTCCGGAGATCAAATCAAAGAGCGAGATGTGGCGCAGATGTTTCGAGACAGTGACTGTTTAACGAAGACACGCAGAATTTTCGAACGCCTCTTGAAAGGCCTGCGCCTCTTATTTGCAACTTTAAGGCGATGCCTTTGAAGCTGAAATTTAGTATACCTCTTTCCACTTCATTTTCTCCTGATTTATTGGCCAAAATCTGGCGAAAATTTCGAGAATACACAAAATTGAGCTTTGTAACAGGTGAGCATGCCGTCGAAAGAGATGGCACAATGTAACGTCTCCGGAGATCAAATCAAAGAGCGAGATGTGGCGCAGATGTTTCGAGACAGTGACTGTTTAACGAAGACACGCAGAATTTTCGAACGCCTCTTGAAAGGCCTGCGCCTCTTATTTGCAACTTTAAGGCGATGCCTTTGAAGCTGAAATTTAGTATACCTCTTTCCACTTCATTTTCTCCTGATTTATTGGCCAAAATCTGGCGAAAATTTCGAGAATACACAAAATTGAGCTTTGTAACAGGAGAACAAGCCGTCGACAGAGATGGCACAAAATAACGTCTCCGGGGAGCAAATCAACGAGCGAGAAGTGGCGCAGGTGTTTCGAGACAGTGACTGTTTCACGAAGAGACGCAGAATTTTCGAACGCCTCTTGAAAGGCCTGCGCCACTTATTTGCAACTTTAAGGCGATGCCTTTGAAGCTGAAATTTAGTATACCTCTTTCCACTTCATTTTCTCCTGATTTATTGGCCAAAATCTGGCGAAAATTTCGAGAATACACAAAATTGAGCTTTGTAACAGGAGAACAAGCCGTCGACAGAGATGGCACAAAATAACGTCTCCGGGGAGCAAATCAACGAGCGAGAAGTGGCGCAGGTGTTTCGAGACAGTGACTGTTTCACGAAGAGACGCAGAATTTTCGAACGCCTCTTGAAAGGCCTGCGCCTCTTATTTGCAACTTTAAGGCGATGCCTTTGAAGCTGAAATTTAGTATACCTCTTTCCACTTCATGTTCTCCTGATATATTGGCCAAAATCTGGCGAAAATTTCGAGAATACACAAAATTGGGCTTTGTAACAGGAGAACATGCCGTCGAAAAAGATGGCACAATGTAACGTCTCCGGAGAGCAAATCAAAGTGCAAGAAGTGGCGCAGATGTTTCGAGGCAGTGTCTGTTTAACGAAGAGACGCAGAATTTTCGAACGCCTCTTGAAAGGCCTGCGCCTCTTATTTGCAACTTTAAGGCGATGCCTTTGAAGCTGAAATTTAGTATACCTCTTTCCACTTCATTTTCTCCTGATTTATTGGCCAAAATCTGGCGAAAATTTCGAGAATACACAAAATTGAGCTTTGTAACAGGAGAACAAGCCGTCGACAGAGATGGCACAAAATAACGTCTCCGGGGAGCAAATCAACGAGCGAGAAGTGGCGCAGGTGTTTCGAGACAGTGACTGTTTCACGAAGAGACGCAGAATTTTCGAACGCCTCTTGAAAGGCCTGCGCCACTTATTTGCAACTTTAAGGCGATGCCTTTGAAGCTGAAATTTAGTATACCTCTTTCCACTTCATTTTCTCCTGATTTATTGACCAAAATCTGGCGAAAATTTCGAGAATACACAAAATTGAGCTTTGTAACAGGAGAACAAGCCGTCGACAGAGATGGCACAAAGTAACGTCTCCGGGAGCAAATCAACGAGCGAGAAGTGGCGCAGGTGTTTCGAGACAGTGACTGTTTCACGAAGAGACGCAGAATTTTCGAACGCCTCTTGAAAGGCCTGCTCCACTTATTTGCAACTTTAAGGCGATGCCTTTGAAGCTGAAATTTAGTATACCTCTTTCCACTTCATGTTCTCCTGATATATTGGGCAAAATCTGGAGAAAATTTTCAGAATTCACAAAATTGAGCTTTGTAACAGGAGAACATGCCGTCGACAGAGATGGCACAAAGTAACGTCTCCGGGGAGCAAATCAACGAGCGAGAAGCGGCGCAGATGTTTCGAGACAGTGACTGTTTCACGAAGAGACGCAGAATTTTCGAATGCCTCTTGAAAGGCCTGCGCCTCTTATTTGCAACTTTAAGGCGATGCCTTTGAAGCTGAAATTTAGTATACCTCTTTCCACTTCATGTTCTCTTGATATATTGGCCAAAATCTGGCGAAAATTTACAGAATGCACAAAATTGTGCTTTGTAACAGGTGAGCATGCCGTCGAAAGAGATGGCACAATGTAACGTCTCCGGAGATCAAATCAAAGAGCGAGATGTGGCGCAGATGTTTCGAGACAGTGACTGTTTAACGAAGACACGCAGAATTTTCGAACGCCTCTTGAAAGGCCTGCGCCTCTTATTTGCAACTTTAAGGCGATGCCTTTGAAGCTGAAATTTAGTATACCTCTTTCCACTTCATTTTCTCCTGATTTATTGGCCAAAATCTGGCGAAAATTTCGAGAATACACAAAATTGAGCTTTGTAACAGGTGAGCATGCCGTCGAAAGAGATGGCACAATGTAACGTCTCCGGAGATCAAATCAAAGAGCGAGATGTGGCGCAGATGTTTCGAGACAGTGACTGTTTAACGAAGACACGCAGAATTTTCGAACGCCTCTTGAAAGGCCTGCGCCTCTTATTTGCAACTTTAAGGCGATGCCTTTGAAGCTGAAATTTAGTATACCTCTTTCCACTTCATTTTCTCCTGATTTATTGGCCAAAATCTGGCGAAAATTTCGAGAATACACAAAATTGAGCTTTGTAACAGGAGAACAAGCCGTCGACAGAGATGGCACAAAATAACGTCTCCGGGGAGCAAATCAACGAGCGAGAAGTGGCGCAGGTGTTTCGAGACAGTGACTGTTTCACGAAGAGACGCAGAATTTTCGAACGCCTCTTGAAAGGCCTGCGCCACTTATTTGCAACTTTAAGGCGATGCCTTTGAAGCTGAAATTTAGTATACCTCTTTCCACTTCATTTTCTCCTGATTTATTGGCCAAAATCTGGCGAAAATTTCGAGAATACACAAAATTGAGCTTTGTAACAGGAGAACAAGCCGTCGACAGAGATGGCACAAAATAACGTCTCCGGGGAGCAAATCAACGAGCGAGAAGTGGCGCAGGTGTTTCGAGACAGTGACTGTTTCACGAAGAGACGCAGAATTTTCGAACGCCTCTTGAAAGGCCTGCGCCTCTTATTTGCAACTTTAAGGCGATGCCTTTGAAGCTGAAATTTAGTATACCTCTTTCCACTTCATGTTCTCCTGATATATTGGCCAAAATCTGGCGAAAATTTCGAGAATACACAAAATTGGGCTTTGTAACAGGAGAACATGCCGTCGAAAAAGATGGCACAATGTAACGTCTCCGGAGAGCAAATCAAAGTGCAAGAAGTGGCGCAGATGTTTCGAGGCAGTGTCTGTTTAACGAAGAGACGCAGAATTTTCGAACGCCTCTTGAAAGGCCTGCGCCTCTTATTTGCAACTTTAAGGCGATGCCTTTGAAGCTGAAATTTAGTATACCTCTTTCCACTTCATTTTCTCCTGATTTATTGGCCAAAATCTGGCGAAAATTTCGAGAATACACAAAATTGAGCTTTGTAACAGGAGAACAAGCCGTCGACAGAGATGGCACAAAATAACGTCTCCGGGGAGCAAATCAACGAGCGAGAAGTGGCGCAGGTGTTTCGAGACAGTGACTGTTTCACGAAGAGACGCAGAATTTTCGAACGCCTCTTGAAAGGCCTGCGCCACTTATTTGCAACTTTAAGGCGATGCCTTTGAAGCTGAAATTTAGTATACCTCTTTCCACTTCATTTTCTCCTGATTTATTGACCAAAATCTGGCGAAAATTTCGAGAATACACAAAATTGAGCTTTGTAACAGGAGAACAAGCCGTCGACAGAGATGGCACAAAGTAACGTCTCCGGGAGCAAATCAACGAGCGAGAAGTGGCGCAGGTGTTTCGAGACAGTGACTGTTTCACGAAGAGACGCAGAATTTTCGAACGCCTCTTGAAAGGCCTGCTCCACTTATTTGCAACTTTAAGGCGATGCCTTTGAAGCTGAAATTTAGTATACCTCTTTCCACTTCATGTTCTCCTGATATATTGGGCAAAATCTGGAGAAAATTTTCAGAATTCACAAAATTGAGCTTTGTAACAGGAGAACATGCCGTCGACAGAGATGGCACAAAGTAACGTCTCCGGGGAGCAAATCAACGAGCGAGAAGCGGCGCAGAAGTTTCGAGACAGTGACTGTTTAACGAAGACACGCAGAATTTTCGAACGCCTCTTGAAAGGCCTGCGCCTCTTATTTGCAACTTTAAGGCGATGCCTTTGAAGCTGAAATTTAGTATACCTCTTTCCACTTCATGTTCTCCTGATATATTGGCCAAAATCTGGCGAAAATTTTCAGAATGCACAAAATTGTGCTTTGTAACAGGTGAGCTTGCCGTCGAAAGAGATGGCACAATGTAACGTCTCCGGAGATCAAATCAAAGAGCGAGAAGTGGCGCAGATGTTTCGAGACAGTGACTGTTTAACGAAGACACGCAGAATTTTCGAACGCCTCTTGAAAGGCCTGCGCCTCTTATTTGCAACTTTATGGCGATGCCTTTGAAGCTGAAATTTAGTATACCTCTTTCCACTTCATGTTCTCCTGATATATTGGGCAAAATCTGGCGAAAATTTTCAGAATTCACAAAATTGAGCTTTGTAACAGGAGAACATGCCGTCGACAGAGATGGCACAAAGTAACGTCTCCGGGGAGCAAATCAACGAGCGAGAAGCGGCGCAGATGTTTCGAGACAGTGACTGTTTAACGAAGAGGCGCAGAATTTTCGAACGCCTCTTGAAAGGCCTGCGCCTCTTATTTGCAACTTTAAGGCGATGCCTTTGAAGCTGAAATTTAGTATACCTCTTTCGACTTCATATTCTCCTGATATATTGGCCAAAATCTGGCGAAAATTTTCAGAATGCACAAAATTGGGCTTTGTAACAGGAGAACATGCCGTCGAAAAAGATGGCACAATGTAACGTCTCCGGAGAGCATATCAAAGTGCAAGAAGTGGCGCAGATGTTTCGAGACAGTGACTGTTTCACGAAGAGACGCAGAATTTTCGAATGCCTCTTGAAAGGCCTGCGCCTCTTATTTGCAACTTTAAGGCGATGCCTTTGAAGCTGAAATTTAGTATACCTCTTTCCACTTCATGTTCTCCTGATATATTGGCCAAAATCTGCCGAAAATTTTCAGAATTCACAAAATTGAGCTTTGTAACAGGAGAACATGCCGTCGACAGAGATGGCACAAAGTAACGTCTCCGGGGAGCAAATCAACGAGCGAGAAGTGGCGCAGATGTTTCGAGGCAGTGTCTGTTTAACGAAGAGACGCAGAATTTTCGAACGCCTCTTGAAAGGCCTGCGCCTCTTATTTGCAACTTTAAGGCGATGCCTTTGGAGCTGAAATTTAGTATACCTCTTTCCACTTCATTTTCTCCTGATTTATTGGCCAAAATCTGGCGAAAATTTCGAGAATACACAAAATTGAGCTTTGTAACAGGAGAACATGCCGTCGACAGAGATGGCACAAAGTAACGTCTCCTGGGAGCAAATCAACGAGCGAGAAGCGGCGCAGATGTTTCGAGACAGTGACTGTTTAACGAAGAGGCGCAGAATTTTCGAACGCCTCTTGAAAGGCCTGCGCCTCTTATTTGCAACTTTAAGGCGATGCCTTTGAAGCTGAAATTTAGTATACCTCTTTCCACTTCATTTTCTCCTGATTTATTGGCCAAAATCTGGCGAAATCTTCGAGAATACACAAAATTGAACTTTGTAACAGGAGAACAAGCCGTCGACAGAGATGGAACAAAATAACGTCTCCGGGGAGCAAATTAACGAGCGAGAAGTGGCGCAGGTGTTTCGAGACAGTGACTGTTTCACGAAGAGACGCAGAATTTTCGAACGCCTCTTGAAAGGCCTGCTCCACTTATTTGCAACTTTAAGGCGATGCCTTTGAAGCTGAAATTTAGTATACCTCTTTCCACTTCATTTTCTCCTGATATATTGGGCAAAATCTGGCGAAAATTTTCAGAATTCACAAAATTGAGCTTTGTAACAGGAGAACATGCCGTCGACAGAGATGGCACAAAGTAACGTCTCCGGGGAGCAAATCAACGAGCGAGAAGCGGCGCAGATGTTTCGAGACAGTGACTGTTTAACGAAGAGGCGCAGAATTTTCGAACGCCTCTTGAAAGGCCTGCGCCTCTTATTTGCAACTTTAAGGCGATGCCTTTGAAGCTGAAATTTAGTATACCTCTTTCGACTTCATGTTCTCCTGATATATTGGCCAAAATCTGGCGAAAATTTTCAGAATGCACAAAATTGGGCTTTGTAACAGGAGAACATGCCGTCGAAAAAGATGGCACAATGTAACGTCTCCGGAGAACAAATCAAAGTGCAAGAAGTGGCGCAGATGTTTCGAGACAGTGACTGTTTCACGAAGAGACGCAGAATTTTCGAATGCCTCTTGAAAGGCCTGCGCCTCTTATTTGCAACTTTAAGGCGATGCCTTTGAAGCTGAAATTTAGTATACCTCTTTCCATTTCATGTTCTCCTGATATATTGGCCAAAATCTGGCGAAAATTTCGAGAATACACAAAATTGGGCTTTGTAACAGGAGAACATGCCGTCGAAAAAGATGGCACAATGTAACGTCTCCGGAGAGCAAATCAAAGTGCAAGAAGTGGCGCAGATGTTTCGAGGCAGTGTCTGTTTAACGAAGAGACGCAGAATTTTCGAACGCCTCTTGAAAGGCCTGCGCCTCTTATTTGCAACTTTAAGGCGATGCCTTTGAAGCTGAAATTTAGTATACCTCTTTCCACTTCATTTTCTCCTGATTTATTGGCCAAAATCTGGCGAAAATTTCGAGAATACACAAAATTGAGCTTTGTAACAGGAGAACAAGCCGTCGACAGAGATGGCACAAAATAACGTCTCCGGGGAGCAAATCAACGAGCGAGAAGTGGCGCAGGTGTTTCGAGACAGTGACTGTTTCACGAAGAGACGCAGAATTTTCGAACGCCTCTTGAAAGGCCTGCGCCTCTTATTTGCAACTTTAAGGCGATGCCTTTGAAGCTGAAATTTAGTATACCTCTTTCCACTTCATTTTCTCCTGATTTATTGGCCAAAATCTGGCGAAAATTTCGAGAATACACAAAATTGAGCTTTGTAACAGGAGAACAAGCCGTCGACAGAGATGGCACAAAGTAACGTCTCCGGGGAGCAAATCAACGAGCGAGAAGTGGCGCAGGTGTTTCGAGACAGTGACTGTTTAACGAAGACACGCAGAATTTTCGAACGCCTCTTGAAAGGCCTGCGCCTCTTATTTGCAACTTTAAGGCGATGCCTTTGAAGCTGAAATTTAGTATACCTCTTTCCACTTCATTTTCTCCTGATTTATTGGCCAAAATCTGGCGAAAATTTCGAGAATACACAAAATTGAGCTTTGTAACAGGAGAACAAGCCGTCGACAGAGATGGCACAAAATAAAGTCTCCGGGGAGCAAATCAACGAGCGAGAAGTGGCGCAGGTGTTTCGAGACAGTGACTGTTTCACGAAGAGACGCAGAATTTTCGAACGCCTCTTGAAAGGCCTGCGCCACTTATTTGCAACTTTAAGGCGATGCCTTTGAAGCTGAAATTTAGTATACCTCTTTCCACTTCATTTTCTCCTGATTTATTGACCAAAATCTGGCGAAAATTTCGAGAATACACAAAATTGAGCTTTGTAACAGGAGAACAAGCCGTCGACAGAGATGGCACAAAGTAACGTCTCCGGGGAGCAAATCAACGAGCGAGAAGTGGCGCAGGTGTTTCGAGACAGTGACTGTTTCACGAAGAGACGCAGAATTTTCGAACGCCTCTTGAAAGGCCTGCTCCACTTATTTGCAACTTTAAGGCGATGCCTTTGAAGCTGAAATTTAGTATACCTCTTTCCACTTCATGTTCTCCTGATATATTGGGCAAAATCTGGAGAAAATTTTCAGAATTCACAAAATTGAGCTTTGTAACAGGAGAACATGCCGTCGACAGAGATGGCACAAAGTAACGTCTCCGGGGAGCAAATCAACGAGCGAGAAGCGGCGCAGAAGTTTCGAGACAGTGACTGTTTAACGAAGACACGCAGAATTTTCGAACGCCTCTTGAAAGGCCTGCGCCTCTTATTTGCAACTTTAAGGCGATGCCTTTGAAGCTGAAATTTAGTATACCTCTTTCCACTTCATGTTCTCCTGATATATTGGCCAAAATCTGGCGAAAATTTTCAGAATGCACAAAATTGTGCTTTGTAACAGGTGAGCTTGCCGTCGAAAGAGATGGCACAATGTAACGTCTCCGGAGATCAAATCAAAGAGCGAGAAGTGGCGCAGATGTTTCGAGACAGTGACTGTTTAACGAAGACACGCAGAATTTTCGAACGCCTCTTGAAAGGCCTGCGCCTCTTATTTGCAACTTTATGGCGATGCCTTTGAAGCTGAAATTTAGTATACCTCTTTCCACTTCATGTTCTCCTGATATATTGGGCAAAATCTGGCGAAAATTTTCAGAATTCACAAAATTGAGCTTTGTAACAGGAGAACATGCCGTCGACAGAGATGGCACAAAGTAACGTCTCCGGGGAGCAAATCAACGAGCGAGAAGCGGCGCAGATGTTTCGAGACAGTGACTGTTTAACGAAGAGGCGCAGAATTTTCGAACGCCTCTTGAAAGGCCTGCGCCTCTTATTTGCAACTTTAAGGCGATGCCTTTGAAGCTGAAATTTAGTATACCTCTTTCGACTTCATGTTCTCCTGATATATTGGCCAAAATCTGGCGAAAATTTTCAGAATGCACAAAATTGGGCTTTGTAACAGGAGAACATGCCGTCGAAAAAGATGGCACAATGTAACGTCTCCGGAGAGCATATCAAAGTGCAAGAAGTGGCGCAGATGTTTCGAGACAGTGACTGTTTCACGAAGAGACGCAGAATTTTCGAATGCCTCTTGAAAGGCCTGCGCCTCTTATTTGCAACTTTAAGGCGATGCCTTTGAAGCTGAAATTTAGTATACCTCTTTCCACTTCATGTTCTCCTGATATATTGGCCAAAATCTGCCGAAAATTTTCAGAATTCACAAAATTGAGCTTTGTAACAGGAGAACATGCCGTCGACAGAGATGGCACAAAGTAACGTCTCCGGGGAGCAAATCAACGAGCGAGAAGTGGCGCAGATGTTTCGAGGCAGTGTCTGTTTAACGAAGAGACGCAGAATTTTCGAACGCCTCTTGAAAGGCCTGCGCCTCTTATTTGCAACTTTAAGGCGATGCCTTTGGAGCTGAAATTTAGTATACCTCTTTCCACTTCATTTTCTCCTGATTTATTGGCCAAAATCTGGCGAAAATTTCGAGAATACACAAAATTGAGCTTTGTAACAGGAGAACATGCCGTCGACAGAGATGGCACAAAGTAACGTCTCCTGGGAGCAAATCAACGAGCGAGAAGCGGCGCAGATGTTTCGAGACAGTGACTGTTTAACGAAGAGGCGCAGAATTTTCGAACGCCTCTTGAAAGGCCTGCGCCTCTTATTTGCAACTTTAAGGCGATGCCTTTGAAGCTGAAATTTAGTATACCTCTTTCCACTTCATTTTCTCCTGATTTATTGGCCAAAATCTGGCGAAATCTTCGAGAATACACAAAATTGAACTTTGTAACAGGAGAACAAGCCGTCGACAGAGATGGAACAAAATAACGTCTCCGGGGAGCAAATTAACGAGCGAGAAGTGGCGCAGGTGTTTCGAGACAGTGACTGTTTCACGAAGAGACGCAGAATTTTCGAACGCCTCTTGAAAGGCCTGCTCCACTTATTTGCAACTTTAAGGCGATGCCTTTGAAGCTGAAATTTAGTATACCTCTTTCCACTTCATTTTCTCCTGATATATTGGGCAAAATCTGGCGAAAATTTTCAGAATTCACAAAATTGAGCTTTGTAACAGGAGAACATGCCGTCGACAGAGATGGCACAAAGTAACGTCTCCGGGGAGCAAATCAACGAGCGAGAAGCGGCGCAGATGTTTCGAGACAGTGACTGTTTAACGAAGAGGCGCAGAATTTTCGAACGCCTCTTGAAAGGCCTGCGCCTCTTATTTGCAACTTTAAGGCGATGCCTTTGAAGCTGAAATTTAGTATACCTCTTTCGACTTCATGTTCTCCTGATATATTGGCCAAAATCTGGCGAAAATTTTCAGAATGCACAAAATTGGGCTTTGTAACAGGAGAACATGCCGTCGAAAAAGATGGCACAATGTAACGTCTCCGGAGAACAAATCAAAGTGCAAGAAGTGGCGCAGATGTTTCGAGACAGTGACTGTTTCACGAAGAGACGCAGAATTTTCGAATGCCTCTTGAAAGGCCTGCGCCTCTTATTTGCAACTTTAAGGCGATGCCTTTGAAGCTGAAATTTAGTATACCTCTTTCCATTTCATGTTCTCCTGATATATTGGCCAAAATCTGGCGAAAATTTCGAGAATACACAAAATTGGGCTTTGTAACAGGAGAACATGCCGTCGAAAAAGATGGCACAATGTAACGTCTCCGGAGAGCAAATCAAAGTGCAAGAAGTGGCGCAGATGTTTCGAGGCAGTGTCTGTTTAACGAAGAGACGCAGAATTTTCGAACGCCTCTTGAAAGGCCTGCGCCTCTTATTTGCAACTTTAAGGCGATGCCTTTGAAGCTGAAATTTAGTATACCTCTTTCCACTTCATTTTCTCCTGATTTATTGGCCAAAATCTGGCGAAAATTTCGAGAATACACAAAATTGAGCTTTGTAACAGGAGAACAAGCCGTCGACAGAGATGGCACAAAATAACGTCTCCGGGGAGCAAATCAACGAGCGAGAAGTGGCGCAGGTGTTTCGAGACAGTGACTGTTTCACGAAGAGACGCAGAATTTTCGAACGCCTCTTGAAAGGCCTGCGCCTCTTATTTGCAACTTTAAGGCGATGCCTTTGAAGCTGAAATTTAGTATACCTCTTTCCACTTCATTTTCTCCTGATTTATTGGCCAAAATCTGGCGAAAATTTCGAGAATACACAAAATTGAGCTTTGTAACAGGAGAACAAGCCGTCGACAGAGATGGCACAAAGTAACGTCTCCGGGGAGCAAATCAACGAGCGAGAAGTGGCGCAGGTGTTTCGAGACAGTGACTGTTTAACGAAGACACGCAGAATTTTCGAACGCCTCTTGAAAGGCCTGCGCCTCTTATTTGCAACTTTAAGGCGATGCCTTTGAAGCTGAAATTTAGTATACCTCTTTCCACTTCATGTTCTCCTGATATATTGGCCAAAATCTGGCGAAAATTTTCAGAATGCACAAAATTGTGCTTTGTAACAGGTGAGCTTGCCGTCGAAAGAGATGGCACAATGTAACGCCTCCGGAGATCAAATCAAAGAGCGAGAAGTGGCGCAGATGTTTCGAGACAGTGACTGTTTAACGAAGACACGCAGAATTTTCGAACGCCTCTTGAAAGGCCTGCGCCTCTTATTTGCAACTTTATGGCGATGCCTTTGAAGCTGAAATTTAGTATACCTCTTTCCACTTCATGTTCTCCTGATATATTGGGCAAAATCTGGCGAAAATTTTCAGAATTCACAAAATTGAGCTTTGTAACAGGAGAACATGCCGTCGACAGAGATGGCACAAAGTAACGTCTCCGGGGAGCAAATCAACGAGCGAGAAGCGGCGCAGATGTTTCGAGACAGTGACTGTTTAACGAAGAGGCGCAGAATTTTCGAACGCCTCTTGAAAGGCCTGCGCCTCTTATTTGCAACTTTAAGGCGATGCCTTTGAAGCTGAAATTTAGTATACCTCTTTCCACTTCATTTTCTCCTGATTTATTGGCCAAAATCTGGCGAAAATTTCGAGAATACACAAAATTGAGCTTTGTAACAGGAGAACAAGCCGTCGACAGAGATGGCACAAAATAACGTCTCCGGGGAGCAAATTAACGAGCGAGAAGTGGCGCAGGTGTTTCGAGACAGTGACTGTTTCACGAAGAGACGCAGAATTTTCGAACGCCTCTTGAAAGGCCTGCTCCACTTATTTGCAACTTTAAGGCGATGCCTTTGAAGCTGAAATTTAGTATACCTCTTTCCACTTCATTTTCTCCTGATATATTGGGCAAAATCTGGCGAAAATTTTCAGAATTCACAAAATTGAGCTTTGTAACAGGAGAACATGCCGTCGACAGAGATGGCACAAAGTAACGTCTCCGGGGAGCAAATCAACGAGCGAGAAGCGGCGCAGATGTTTCGAGACAGTGAATGTTTAACGAAGAGGCGCAGAATTTTCGAACGCCTCTTGAAAGGCCTGCGCCTCTTATTTGCAACTTTAAGGCGATGCCTTTGAAGCTGAAATTTAGTATACCTCTTTCGACTTCATGTTCTCCTGATATATTGGCCAAAATCTGGCGAAAATTTTCAGAATTCACAAAATTGAGCTTTGTAACAGGAGAACATGCCGTCGACAGAGATGGCACAAAGTAACGTCTCCGGGGAGCAAATCAACGAGCGAGAAGTGGCGCAGGTGTTTCGAGACAGTGACTGTTTAACGATGAGGCGCAGAATTTTCGAATGCCTCTTGAAAGGCCTGCGCCTCTTATTTGCAACTTTAAGGCGATGCCTTTGAAGCTGAAATTTAGTATACCTCTTTCCACTTCATGTTCTCCTGATATATTGGCCAAAATCTGGCGAAAATTTACAGAATGCACAAAATTGTGCTTTGTAACAGGTGAGCATGCCGTCGAAAGAGATGGCACAATGTTACGTCTCCGGAGATCAAATCAAAGAGCGAGATGTGGCGCAGATGTTTCGAGACAGTGACTGTTTAACGAAGACACGCAGAATTTTCGAACGCCTCTTGAAAGGCCTGCGCCTCTTATTTGCAACTTTAAGGCGATGCCTTTGAAGCTGAAATTTAGTATACCTCTTTCGACTTCATGTTCTCCTGATATATTGGCCAAAATCTGGCGAAAATTTTCAGAATTCACAAAATTGAGCTTTGTAACAGGAGAACATGCCGTCGACAGAGATGGCACAATGTAACGTCTCCGGAGAGCATATCAAAGTGCAAGAAGTGGCGCAGATGTTTCGAGACAGTGACTGTTTCACGAAGAGACGCAGAATTTTCGAATGCCTCTTGAAAGGCCTGCGCCTCTTATTTGCAACTTTAAGGCGATGCCTTTGAAGCTGAAATTTAGTATACCTCTTTCCACTTCATGTTCTCCTGATATATTGGCCAAAATCTGCCGAAAATTTTCAGAATTCACACAATTGAGCTTTGTAACAGGAGAACATGCCGTCGACAGAGATGGCACAAAGTAACGTCTCCGGGGAGCAAATCAACGAGCGAGAAGTGGCGCAGATGTTTCGAGGCAGTGTCTGTTTAACGAAGAGACGCAGAATTTTCGAACGCCTCTTGAAAGGCCTGCGCCTCTTATTTGCAACTTTAAGGCGATGCCTTTGGAGCTGAAATTTAGTATACCTCTTTCCACTTCATTTTCTCCTGATTTATTGGCCAAAATCTGGCGAAAATTTCGAGAATACAAAAAATTGAGCTTTGTAACAGGAGAACATGCCGTCGACAGAGATGGCACAAAGTAACGTCTCCTGGGAGCAAATCAACGAGCGAGAAGCGGCGCAGATGTTTCGAGACAGTGACTGTTTAACGAAGAGGCGCAGAATTTTCGAACGCCTCTTGAAAGGCCTGCGCCTCTTATTTGCAACTTTAAGGCGATGCCTTTGAAGCTGAAATTTAGTATACCTCTTTCCAGTTCATTTTCTCCTGATTTATTGGCCAAAATCTGGCGAAAATTTCGAGAATACACAAAATTGAGCTTTGTAACAGGAGAACAAGCCGTCGACAGAGATGGCACAAAATAACGTCTCCGGGGAGCAAATTAACGAGCGAGAAGTGGCGCAGGTGTTTCGAGACAGTGACTGTTTCACGAAGAGACGCAGAATTTTCGAACGCCTCTTGAAAGGCCTGCTCCACTTATTTGCAACTTTAAGGCGATGCCTTTGAAGCTGAAATTTAGTATACCTCTTTCCACTTCATTTTCTCCTGATATATTGGGCAAAATCTGGCGAAAATTTTCAGAATTCACAAAATTGAGCTTTGTAACAGGAGAACATGCCGTCGACAGAGATGGCACAAAGTAACGTCTCCGGGGAGCAAATCAACGAGCGAGAAGCGGCGCAGATGTTTCGAGACAGTGACTGTTTAACGAAGAGGCGCAGAATTTTCGAACGCCTCTTGAAAGGCCTGCGCCTCTTATTTGCAACTTTAAGGCGATGCCTTTGAAGCTGAAATTTAGTATACCTCTTTCGACTTCATGTTCTCCTGATATATTGGCCAAAATCTGGCGAAAATTTTCAGAATGCACAAAATTGGGCTTTGTAACAGGAGAACATGCCGTCGAAAAAGATGGCACAATGTAACGTCTCCGGAGAACAAATCAAAGTGCAAGAAGTGGCGCAGATGTTTCGAGACAGTGACTGTTTCACGAAGAGACGCAGAATTTTCGAACGCCTCTTGAAAGGCCTGCGCCTCTTACTTGCAACTTTAAGGCGATGCCTTTGAAGCTGAAATTTAGTATACCTCTTTCCACTTCATGTTCTCCTGATATATTGGCCAAAATCTGGCGAGAATTTTCAGAATTCACAAAATTGAGCTTTGTAACAGGAGAACATGCCGTCGACAGAGATGGCACAAAGTAACGTCTCCGGGGAGCAAATCAACGCGCGAGAATTGGCGCAGATGTTTCGAGACAGTGACTGTTTAACGAAGAGACGCAGAATTTTCGAACGTCTCTTGAAAGGCCTGCGCCTCTTATTTGCAACTTCAAGGCGATGCCTTTGGAGCTGAAATTTAGTATACCTGTTTCCACTTCATTTTCTCCTGATTTATTGGCCAAAATCTGGCGAAAATTTCGAGAATACACAAAATGGAGCTTTGTAACAGCAGAACAAGCCGTCGACAGAGATGGCACAAAGTAACGTCTCTGGAGAGCAAATCAAAGAGCGGGAAGTGGCGCAGGTGTTTCGAGACAGTGATTGTTTAACAACGAGACGCAGAATTTTCGAACGCACCTTGAAAGGCCTGCGCCTCTTATTTGCAACTTTAATGCGATGCCTTTGAAACTGAAATTTAGTATACCTCTTTCCACTTCATTTTCTCCTGATATATTGGCCAAAATCTGGCGAAAATTTCGAGAATACACAAACTTGGGCTATGTAACAGGAGAACATGCCGTCGAAAGAGATGGAACAAAGTATCGTCTCCGGCGAGCAAATGAAAAGCGAGAAGTGGCGCAGGTGTTTAGAGACAGTGACTGTTTCACGCAGAGGCGCAGAATTTTCGAACGCCTCTTGAAAGGCCTGCGCCTCTTATTTGCAACTTCAAGGCGATGCCTTTGGAGCTGAAATTTAGTATACCTGTTTCCACTTCATTTTCTCCTGATATATTGGCCAAAATCTGGCGAAAATTTTCAGAATTCACAAAATTGAGCTTTGTAACAGGAGAACATGCCGTCGACAGAGATGGCACAAAGTAACGTCTCCGGGGAGCAAATCAACGAGCGAGAAGTGGCGCAGATGTTTCGAGACAGTGACTGTTTAACGAAGAGACGCAGAATTTTCGAACGCCTCTTGAAAGGCGTGCGCCTCTTATTTGCAACTTCAAGGCGATGCCTTTGGAGCTGAAATTTATTATACCTGTTTCCACTTCATTTTCTCCTGATATATTGGCCAAAATCTGGCGAAAATTTTCAGAATTCACAAAATTGAGCTTTGTAACAGGAGAACATGCCGTCGAAAGAGATGGAACAAAGTAACGTCTCTGGAGAGCAAATCAAAGAGCGGGAAGTGGCGCAGGTGTTTCGAGACAGTGATTGTTTAACAACGAGACGCAGAATTTTCGAACGCCCCTTGAAAGGCCTGCGCCTCTTATTTGCAACTTTAATGCCATGCCTTTGAAGCTGAAATTTAGTATATCTCTTTCCACTTCATTTTCTCCTGATATATTGGCCAAAATCTGGCGAAAATTTCGAGAATACACAAACTTGGGCTATGTAACAGGAGAACATGCCGTCGAAAGAGATGGAACAAAGTAACGTCTCCGGCGAGCAAATGAAAGAGCGAGAAGTGGCGCAGGTGTTTCGAGACAGTGACTGTTTCACGCAGAGGCGCAGAATTTTCGAACGCCTCTTGAAAGGCCTGCGCCTCTTATTTGCAACTTTAAGGCGATGCCTTAGAAGCTGAAATTTAGTATACCTCTTTCCACTTCATGTTCTCCTGATATATTGGCCAAAATCTGGCGAAAATTTTCAGAATGCACAAAATTGGGCTTTGTAACAGGAGAACATGCCGTCGAAAAAGATGGCACAATGTAACGTCTCCGGAGAACAAATCAAAGTGCAAGAAGTGGCGCAGATGTTTCGAGACAGTGACTGTTTCACGAAGAGACGCAGAATTTTCGAATGCCTCTTGAAAGGCCTGCGCCTCTTATTTGCAACTTTAAGGCGATGCCTTTGAAGCTGAAATTTAGTATACCTCTTTCGACTTCATGTTCTCCTGATATATTGGCCAAAATCTGGCGAAAATTTTCAGAATTCAAAAAATTGAGCTTTGTAACAGGAGAACATGCCGTCGACAGAGATGGCACAATGTAACGTCTCCGGAGAACAAATCAAAGTGCAAGAAGTGGCGCAGATGTTTCGAGACAGTGACTGTTTCACGAAGAGACGCAGAATTTTCGAATGCCTCTTGAAAGGCCTGCGCCTCTTATTTGCAACTTTAAGGCGATGCCTTTGAAGCTGAAATTTAGTATACCTCTTTCCACTTCATGTTCTCTTGATATATTGGCCAAAATCTGGCGAAAATTTACAGAATGCACAAAATTGTGCTTTGTAACAGGTGAGCATGCCGTCGAAAGAGATGGCACAATGTAACGTCTCCGGAGATCAAATCAAAGAGCGAGATGTGGCGCAGATGTTTCGAGACAGTGACTGTTTAACGAAGACACGCAGAATTTTCGAACGCCTCTTGAAAGGCCTGCGCCTCTTATTTGCAACTTTAAGGCGATGCCTTTGAAGCTGAAATTTAGTATACCTCTTTCCACTTCATGTCCTCCTGATATATTGGCCAAAATCTGGCGAGAATTTTCAGAATTCACAAAATTGAGCTTTGTAACAGGAGAACATGCCGTCGACAGAGATGGCACAAAGTAACGTCTCCGGGGAGCAAATCAACGAGCGAGAATTGGCGCAGATGTTTCGAGACAGTGACTGTTTAACGAAGAGACGCAGAATTTACGAACGTCTCTTGAAAGGCCTGCGCCTCTTATTTGCAACTTTAAGGCGATGCCTTTGGAGCTGAAATTTAGTATACCTGTTTCCACTTCATTTTCTCCTGATTTATTGGCCAAAATCTGGCGAAAATTTCGAGAATACACAAAATGGAGCTTTGTAACAGCAGAACAAGCCGTCGACAGAGATGGCACAAAGTAACGTCTCTGGAGAGCAAATCAAAGAGCGGGAAGTGGCGCAGGTGTTTCGAGACAGTGATTGTTTAACAACGAGACGCAGAATTTTCGAACGCACCTTGAAAGGCCTGCGCCTCTTATTTGCAACTTTAATGCGATGCCTTTGAAACTGAAATTTAGTATACCTCTTTCCACTTCATTTTCTCCTGATATATTGGCCAAAATCTGGCGAAAATTTCGAGAATACACAAACTTGGGCTATGTAACAGGAGAACATGCCGTCGAAAGAGATGGAACAAAGTATCGTCTCCGGCGAGCAAATGAAAAGCGAGAAGTGGCGCAGGTGTTTAGAGACAGTGACTGTTTCACGCAGAGGCGCAGAATTTTCGAACGCCTCTTGAAAGGCCTGCGCCTCTTATTTGCAACTTCAAGGCGATGCCTTTGGAGCTGAAATTTAGTATACCTGTTTCCACTTCATTTTCTCCTGATATATTGGCCAAAATCTGGCGAAAATTTTCAGAATTCACAAAATTGAGCTTTGTAACAGGAGAACATGCCGTCGACAGAGATGGCACAAAGTAACGTCTCCGGGGAGCAAATCAACGAGCGAGAAGTGGCGCAGATGTTTCGAGACAGTGACTGTTTAACGAAGAGACGCAGAATTTTCGAACGCCTCTTGAAAGGCGTGCGCCTCTTATTTGCAACTTCAAGGCGATGCCTTTGGAGCTGAAATTTATTATACCTGTTTCCACTTCATTTTCTCCTGATATATTGGCCAAAATCTGGCGAAAATTTTCAGAATTCACAAAATTGAGCTTTGTAACAGGAGAACATGCCGTCGAAAGAGATGGAACAAAGTAACGTCTCTGGAGAGCAAATCAAAGAGCGGGAAGTTGCGCAGGTGTTTCGAGACAGTGATTGTTTAACAACGAGACGCAGAATTTTCGAACGCCCCTTGAAAGGCCTGCGCCTCTTATTTGCAACTTTAATGCCATGCCTTTGAAGCTGAAATTTAGTATATCTCTTTCCACTTCATTTTCTCCTGATATATTGGCCAAAATCTGGCGAAAATTTCGAGAATACACAAACTTGGGCTATGTAACAGGAGAACATGCCGTCGAAAGAGATGGAACAAAGTAACGTCTCCGGCGAGCAAATGAAAGAGCGAGAAGTGGCGCAGGTGTTTCGAGACAGTGACTGTTTCACGCAGAGGCGCAGAATTTTCGAACGCCTCTTGAAAGGCCTGCGCCTCTTATTTGCAACTTTAAGGCGATGCCTTAGAAGCTGAAATTTAGTATACCTCTTTCCACTTCATGTTCTCCTGATATATTGGCCAAAATCTGGCGAAAATTTACAGAATGCACAAAATTGTGCTTTGTAACAGGTGAGCATGCCGTCGAAAGAGATGGCACAATGTAACGTCTCCGGAGATCAAATCAAAGAGCGAGATGTGGCGCAGATGTTTCGAGACAGTGACTGTTTAACGAAGACACGCAGAATTTTCGAACGCCTCTTGAAAGGCCTGCGCCTCTTATTTGCAACTTTAAGGCGATGCCTTTGAAGCTAAAATTTAGTATACCTCTTTCGACTTCATGTTCTCCTGATATATTGGCCAAAATCTGGCGAAAATTTTCAGAATTCAAAAAATTGAGCTTTGTAACAGGAGAACATGCCGTCGACAGAGATGGCACAATGTAACGTCTCCGGAGAGCATATCAAAGTGCAAGAAGTGGCGCAGATGTTTCGAGACAGTGACTGTTTCACGAAGAGACGCAGAATTTTCGAATGCCTCTTGAAAGGCCTGCGCCTCTTATTTGCAACTTTAAGGCGATGCCTTTGAAGCTGAAATTTAGTATACCTCTTTCCACTTCATGTTCTCCTGATTTATTGGCCAAAATCTGGCGAAAATTTCGAGAATACAAAAAATTGAGCTTTGTAACAGGAGAACATGCCGTCGACAGAGATGGCACAAAGTAACGTCTCCTGGGAGCAAATCAACGAGCGAGAAGCGGCGCAGATGTTTCGAGACAGTGACTGTTTAACGAAGAGGCGCAGAATTTTCGAACGCCTCTTGAAAGGCCTGCGCCTCTTATTTGCAACTTTAAGGCGATGCCTTTGAAGCTGAAATTTAGTATACCTCTTTCCAGTTCATTTTCTCCTGATTTATTGGCCAAAATCTGGCGAAAATTTCGAGAATACACAAAATTGAGCTTTGTAACAGGAGAACAAGCCGTCGACAGAGATGGCACAAAATAACGTCTCCGGGGAGCAAATTAACGAGCGAGAAGTGGCGCAGGTGTTTCGAGACAGTGACTGTTTCACGAAGAGACGCAGAATTTTCGAACGCCTCTTGAAAGGCCTGCTCCACTTATTTGCAACTTTAAGGCGATGCCTTTGAAGCTGAAATTTAGTATACCTCTTTCCACTTCATTTTCTCCTGATATATTGGGCAAAATCTGGCGAAAATTTTCAGAATTCACAAAATTGAGCTTTGTAACAGGAGAACATGCCGTCGACAGAGATGGCACAAAGTAACGTCTCCGGGGAGCAAATCAACGAGCGAGAAGCGGCGCAGATGTTTCGAGACAGTGACTGTTTAACGAAGAGGCGCAGAATTTTCGAACGCCTCTTGAAAGGCCTGCGCCTCTTATTTGCAACTTTAAGGCGATGCCTTTGAAGCTGAAATTTAGTATACCTCTTTCGACTTCATGTTCTCCTGATATATTGGCCAAAATCTGGCGAAAATTTTCAGAATGCACAAAATTGGGCTTTGTAACAGGAGAACATGCCGTCGAAAAAGATGGCACAATGTAACGTCTCCGGAGAACAAATCAAAGTGCAAGAAGTGGCGCAGATGTTTCGAGACAGTGACTGTTTCACGAAGAGACGCAGAATTTTCGAATGCCTCTTGAAAGGCCTGCGCCTCTTATTTGCAACTTTAAGGCGATGCCTTTGAAGCTGAAATTTAGTATACCTCTTTCCACTTCATGTTCTCCTGATATATTGGCCAAAATCTGGCGAGAATTTTCAGAATTCACAAAATTGAGCTTTGTAACAGGAGAACATGCCGTCGACAGAGATGGCACAAAGTAACGTCTCCGGGGAGCAAATCAACGAGCGAGAAGTGGCGCAGATGTTTCGAGACAGTGACTGTTTAACGAAGAGACGCAGAATTTTCGAACGCCTCTTGAAAGGCGTGCGCCTCTTATTTGCAACTTCAAGGCGATGCCTTTGGAGCTGAAATTTATTATACCTGTTTCCACTTCATTTTCTCCTGATATATTGGCCAAAATCTGGCGAAAATTTTCAGAATTCACAAAATTGAGCTTTGTAACAGGAGAACATGCCGTCGAAAGAGATGGAACAAAGTAACGTCTCTGGAGAGCAAATCAAAGAGCGGGAAGTGGCGCAGGTGTTTCGAGACAGTGATTGTTTAACAACGAGACGCAGAATTTTCGAACGCCCCTTGAAAGGCCTGCGCCTCTTATTTGCAACTTTAATGCCATGCCTTTGAAGCTGAAATTTAGTATATCTCTTTCCACTTCATTTTCTCCTGATATATTGGCCAAAATCTGGCGAAAATTTCGAGAATACACAAACTTGGGCTATGTAACAGGAGAACATGCCGTCGAAAGAGATGGAACAAAGTAACGTCTCCGGCGAGCAAATGAAAGAGCGAGAAGTGGCGCAGGTGTTTCGAGACAGTGACTGTTTCACGCAGAGGCGCAGAATTTTCGAACGCCTCTTGAAAGGCCTGCGCCTCTTATTTGCAACTTTAAGGCGATGCCTTAGAAGCTGAAATTTAGTATACCTGTTTCCACTTCATGTTCTCCTGATATATTGGCCAAAATCAGGCGAAAATTTTCAGAATGCACAAAATTGTGCTTTGTAACAGGTGAGCATGCCGTCGAAAGAGATGGCACAATGTAACGTCTCCGGAGATCAAATCAAAGAGCGAGAAGTGGCGCAGATGTTTCGAGACAGTGACTGTTTAACGAAGACACGCAGAATTTTCGAACGCCTCTTGAAAGGCCTGCGCCTCTTATTTGCAACTTTAAGGCGATGCCTTTGGAGCTGAAATTTAGTATACCTGTTTCCACTTCATTTTCTCCTGATTTATTGGCCAAAATCTGGCGAAAATTTTCAGAATGCACAAAATTGGGCTTTGTAACAGGAGAACATGCCGTCGAAAAAGATGGCACAATGTAACGTCTCCGGAGAACAAATCAAAGTGCAAGAAGTGGCGCAGATGTTTCGAGACAGTGACTGTTTCACGAAGAGACGCAGAATTTTCGAATGCCTCTTGAAAGGCCTGCGCCTCTTATTTGCAACTTTAAGGCGATGCCTTTGAAGCTGAAATTTAGTATACCTCTTTCCACTTCATGTTCTCCTGATATATTGGCCAAAATCTGGCGAGAATTTTCAGAATTCACAAAATTGAGCTTTGTAACAGGAGAACATGCCGTCGACAGAGATGGCACAAAGTAACGTCTCCGGGGAGCAAATCAACGAGCGAGAAGTGGCGCAGATGTTTCGAGACAGTGACTGTTTAACGAAGAGACGCAGAATTTTCGAACGCCTCTTGAAAGGCGTGCGCCTCTTATTTGCAACTTCAAGGCGATGCCTTTGGAGCTGAAATTTATTATACCTGTTTCCACTTCATTTTCTCCTGATATATTGGCCAAAATCTGGCGAAAATTTTCAGAATTCACAAAATTGAGCTTTGTAACAGGAGAACATGCCGTCGAAAGAGATGGAACAAAGTAACGTCTCTGGAGAGCAAATCAAAGAGCGGGAAGTGGCGCAGGTGTTTCGAGACAGTGATTGTTTAACAACGAGACGCAGAATTTTCGAACGCCTCTTGAAAGGCCTGCGCCTCTTATTTGCAACTTTAAGGCGATGCCTTAGAAGCTGAAATTTAGTATACCTGTTTCCACTTCATGTTCTCCTGATATATTGGCCAAAATCAGGCGAAAATTTTCAGAATGCACAAAATTGTGCTTTGTAACAGGTGAGCATGCCGTCGAAAGAGATGGCACAATGTAACGTCTCCGGAGATCAAATCAAAGAGCGAGAAGTGGCGCAGATGTTTCGAGACAGTGACTGTTTAACGAAGACACGCAGAATTTTCGAACGCCTCTTGAAAGGCCTGCGCCTCTTATTTGCAACTTTAAGGCGATGCCTTTGGAGCTGAAATTTAGTATACCTGTTTCCACTTCATTTTCTCCTGATTTATTGGCCAAAATCTGGCGAAAATTTTCAGAATTCACAAAATTGAGCTTTGTAACAGCAGAACAAGCCGTCGACAGAGATGGCACAAAGTAACGTCTCTGGAGAGCAAATCAAAGAGCTGGAAGTGGCGCAGGTGTTTCGAGACAGTGATTGTTTAACAACGAGACGCAGAATTTTCGAACGCACCTTGAAAGGCCTGCGCCTCTTATTTGCAACTTTAATGCGATGCCTTTGAAACTGAAATTTAGTATACCTCTTTCCACTTCATTTTCTCCTGATATATTGGCCAAAATCTGGCGAAAATTTCAAGAATACACAAACTTGGGCTATGTAACAGGAGAACATGCCGTCGAAAGAGATGGCACAATGTAACGTCTCCGGAGAGCAAATCAAAGAGCGGGAAGTGGCGCAGGTGTTTCGAGACAGTGATTGTTTAACAACGAGACGCAGAATTTTCGAACGCACCTTGAAAGGCCTGCGCCTCTTATTTGCAACTTTAATGCGATGCCTTTGAAACTGAAATTTAGTATACCTCTTTCCACTTCATTTTCTCCTGATATATTGGCCAAAATCTGGCGAAAATTTCGAGAATACACAAACTTGGGCTATGTAACAGGAGAACATGCCGTCGAAAGAGATGGAACAAAGTATCGTCTCCGGCGAGCAAATGAAAAGCGAGAAGTGGCGCAGGTGTTTAGAGACAGTGACTGTTTCACGCAGAGGCGCAGAATTTTCGAACGCCTCTTGAAAGGCCTGCGCCTCTTATTTGCAACTTCAAGGCGATGCCTTTGGAGCTGAAATTTAGTATACCTGTTTCCACTTCATTTTCTCCTGATATATTGGCCAAAATCTGGCGAAAATTTTCAGAATTCACAAAATTGAGCTTTGTAACAGGAGAACATGCCGTCGACAGAGATGGCACAAAGTAACGTCTCCGGGGAGCAAATCAACGAGCGAGAAGTGGCGCAGATGTTTCGAGACAGTGACTGTTTAACGAAGAGACGCAGAATTTTCGAACGCCTCTTGAAAGGCGTGCGCCTCTTATTTGCAACTTCAAGGCGATGCCTTTGGAGCTGAAATTTATTATACCTGTTTCCACTTCATTTTCTCCTGATATATTGGCCAAAATCTGGCGAAAATTTTCAGAATTCACAAAATTGAGCTTTGTAACAGGAGAACATGCCGTCGAAAGAGATGGAACAAAGTAACGTCTCTGGAGAGCAAATCAAAGAGCGGGAAGTTGCGCAGGTGTTTCGAGACAGTGATTGTTTAACAACGAGACGCAGAATTTTCGAACGCCCCTTGAAAGGCCTGCGCCTCTTATTTGCAACTTTAATGCCATGCCTTTGAAGCTGAAATTTAGTATATCTCTTTCCACTTCATTTTCTCCTGATATATTGGCCAAAATCTGGCGAAAATTTCGAGAATACACAAACTTGGGCTATGTAACAGGAGAACATGCCGTCGAAAGAGATGGAACAAAGTAACGTCTCCGGCGAGCAAATGAAAGAGCGAGAAGTGGCGCAGGTGTTTCGAGACAGTGACTGTTTCACGCAGAGGCGCAGAATTTTCGAACGCCTCTTGAAAGGCCTGCGCCTCTTATTTGCAACTTTAAGGCGATGCCTTAGAAGCTGAAATTTAGTATACCTCTTTCCACTTCATGTTCTCCTGATATATTGGCCAAAATCTGGCGAAAATTTTCAGAATGCACAAAATTGGGCTTTGTAACAGGAGAACATGCCGTCGAAAAAGATGGCACAATGTAACGTCTCCGGAGAACAAATCAAAGTGCAAGAAGTGGCGCAGATGTTTCGAGACAGTGACTGTTTCACGAAGAGACGCAGAATTTTCGAATGCCTCTTGAAAGGCCTGCGCCTCTTATTTGCAACTTTAAGGCGATGCCTTTGAAGCTGAAATTTAGTATACCTCTTTCCACTTCATGTTCTCCTGATATATTGGCCAAAATCTGGCGAAAATTTACAGAATGCACAAAATTGTGCTTTGTAACAGGTGAGCATGCCGTCGAAAGAGATGGCACAATGTAACGTCTCCGGAGATCAAATCAAAGAGCGAGATGTGGCGCAGATGTTTCGAGACAGTGACTGTTTAACGAAGACACGCAGAATTTTCGAACGCCTCTTGAAAGGCCTGCGCCTCTTATTTGCAACTTTAAGGCGATGCCTTTGAAGCTGAAATTTAGTATACCTCTTTCGACTTCATGTTCTCCTGATATATTGGCCAAAATCTGGCGAAAATTTTCAGAATTCAAAAAATTGAGCTTTGTAACAGGAGAACATGCCGTCGACAGAGATGGCACAATGTAACGTCTCCGGAGAGCATATCAAAGTGCAAGAAGTGGCGCAGATGTTTCGAGACAGTGACTGTTTCACGAAGAGACGCAGAATTTTCGAATGCCTCTTGAAAGGCCTGCGCCTCTTATTTGCAACTTTAAGGCGATGCCTTTGAAGCTGAAATTTAGTATACCTCTTTCCACTTCATGTTCTCCTGATTTATTGGCCAAAATCTGGCGAAAATTTCGAGAATACAAAAAATTGAGCTTTGTAACAGGAGAACATGCCGTCGACAGAGATGGCACAAAGTAACGTCTCCTGGGAGCAAATCAACGAGCGAGAAGCGGCGCAGATGTTTCGAGACAGTGACTGTTTAACGAAGAGGCGCAGAATTTTCGAACGCCTCTTGAAAGGCCTGCGCCTCTTATTTGCAACTTTAAGGCGATGCCTTTGAAGCTGAAATTTAGTATACCTCTTTCCAGTTCATTTTCTCCTGATTTATTGGCCAAAATCTGGCGAAAATTTCGAGAATACACAAAATTGAGCTTTGTAACAGGAGAACAAGCCGTCGACAGAGATGGCACAAAATAACGTCTCCGGGGAGCAAATTAACGAGCGAGAAGTGGCGCAGGTGTTTCGAGACAGTGACTGTTTCACGAAGAGACGCAGAATTTTCGAACGCCTCTTGAAAGGCCTGCTCCACTTATTTGCAACTTTAAGGCGATGCCTTTGAAGCTGAAATTTAGTATACCTCTTTCCACTTCATTTTCTCCTGATATATTGGGCAAAATCTGGCGAAAATTTTCAGAATTCACAAAATTGAGCTTTGTAACAGGAGAACATGCCGTCGACAGAGATGGCACAAAGTAACGTCTCCGGGGAGCAAATCAACGAGCGAGAAGCGGCGCAGATGTTTCGAGACAGTGACTGTTTAACGAAGAGGCGCAGAATTTTCGAACGCCTCTTGAAAGGCCTGCGCCTCTTATTTGCAACTTTAAGGCGATGCCTTTGAAGCTGAAATTTAGTATACCTCTTTCGACTTCATGTTCTCCTGATATATTGGCCAAAATCTGGCGAAAATTTTCAGAATGCACAAAATTGGGCTTTGTAACAGGAGAACATGCCGTCGAAAAAGATGGCACAATGTAACGTCTCCGGAGAACAAATCAAAGTGCAAGAAGTGGCGCAGATGTTTCGAGACAGTGACTGTTTCACGAAGAGACGCAGAATTTTCGAATGCCTCTTGAAAGGCCTGCGCCTCTTATTTGCAACTTTAAGGCGATGCCTTTGAAGCTGAAATTTAGTATACCTCTTTCCACTTCATGTTCTCCTGATATATTGGCCAAAATCTGGCGAGAATTTTCAGAATTCACAAAATTGAGCTTTGTAACAGGAGAACATGCCGTCGACAGAGATGGCACAAAGTAACGTCTGCGGGGAGCAAATCAACGAGCGAGAAGTGGCGCAGATGTTTCGAGACAGTGACTGTTTAACGAAGAGACGCAGAATTTTCGAACGCCTCTTGAAAGGCGTGCGCCTCTTATTTGCAACTTCAAGGCGATGCCTTTGGAGCTGAAATTTATTATACCTGTTTCCACTTCATTTTCTCCTGATATATTGGCCAAAATCTGGCGAAAATTTTCAGAATTCACAAAATTGAGCTTTGTAACAGGAGAACATGCCGTCGAAAGAGATGGAACAAAGTAACGTCTCCGGGGAGCAAATCAACGAGCGAGAAGTGGCGCAGATGTTTCGAGACAGTGACTGTTTAACGAAGAGACGCAGAATTTTCGAACGCCTCTTGAAAGGCGTGCGCCTCTTATTTGCAACTTCAAGGCGATGCCTTTGGAGCTGAAATTTATTATACCTGTTTCCACTTCATTTTCTCCTGATATATTGGCCAAAATCTGGCGAAAATTTTCAGAATTCACAAAATTGAGCTTTGTAACAGGAGAACATGCCGTCGAAAGAGATGGAACAAAGTAACGTCTCTGGAGAGCAAATCAAAGAGCGGGAAGTGGCGCAGGTGTTTCGAGACAGTGATTGTTTAACAACGAGACGCAGAATTTTCGAACGCCCCTTGAAAGGCCTGCGCCTCTTATTTGCAACTTTAATGCCATGCCTTTGAAGCTGAAATTTAGTATATCTCTTTCCACTTCATTTTCTCCTGATATATTGGCCAAAATCTGGCGAAAATTTCGAGAATACACAAACTTGGGCTATGTAACAGGAGAACATGCCGTCGAAAGAGATGGAACAAAGTAACGTCTCCGGCGAGCAAATGAAAGAGCGAGAAGTGGCGCAGGTGTTTCGAGACAGTGACTGTTTCACGCAGAGGCGCAGAATTTTCGAACGCCTCTTGAAAGGCCTGCGCCTCTTATTTGCAACTTTAAGGCGATGCCTTAGAAGCTGAAATTTAGTATACCTGTTTCCACTTCATGTTCTCCTGATATATTGGCCAAAATCAGGCGAAAATTTTCAGAATGCACAAAATTGTGCTTTGTAACAGGTGAGCATGCCGTCGAAAGAGATGGCACAATGTAACGTCTCCGGAGATCAAATCAAAGAGCGAGAAGTGGCGCAGATGTTTCGAGACAGTGACTGTTTAACGAAGACACGCAGAATTTTCGAACGCCTCTTGAAAGGCCTGCGCCTCTTATTTGCAACTTTAAGGCGATGCCTTTGGAGCTGAAATTTAGTATACCTGTTTCCACTTCATTTTCTCCTGATATATTGGCCAAAATCTGGCGAAAATTTTCAGAATTCACAAAATTGAGCTTTGTAACAGCAGAACAAGCCGTCGACAGAGATGGCACAAAGTAACGTCTCTGGAGAGCAAATCAAAGAGCTGGAAGTGGCGCAGGTGTTTCGAGACAGTGATTGTTTAACAACGAGACGCAGAATTTTCGAACGCACCTTGAAAGGCCTGCGCCTCTTATTTGCAACTTTAATGCGATGCCTTTGAAACTGAAATTTAGTATACCTCTTTCCACTTCATTTTCTCCTGATATATTGGCCAAAATCTGGCGAAAATTTCAAGAATACACAAACTTGGGCTATGTAACAGGAGAACATGCCGTCGAAAGAGATGGAACAAAGTATCGTCTCCGGCGAGCAAATGAAAGAGCGAGAAGTGGCGCAGGTGTTTAGAGACAGTGACTGTTTCACGCAGAGGCGCAGAATTTTCGAACGCCTCTTGAAAGGCCTGCGCCTCTTATTTGCAACTTCAAGGCGATGCCTTTGGAGCTGAAATTTATTATACCTGTTTCCACTTCATTTTCTCCTGATATATTGGCCAAAATCTGGCGAAAATTTTCAGAATTCACAAAATTGAGCTTTGTAACAGGAGAACATGCCGTCGAAAGAGATGGAACAAAGTAACGTCTCCGGCGAGCAAATGAAAGAGCGAGAAGTGGCGCAGGTGTTTCGAGACAGTGACTGTTTAACGATGAGGCGCAGAATTTTCGAACGCCTCTTGAAAGGCCTGCGCCTCTTATTTGCAACTTTAAGGCGATGCCTTTGAAGCTGAAATTTAGTATACCTCTTTCCACTTCATGTTCTCCTGATATATTGGCCAAAATCTGGCGAAAATTTTCAGAATGCACAAAATTGTGCTTTGTAACAGGTAAGCATGCCGTCGAAAGAGATGGCACAATGTAACGTCTCCGGAGATCAAATCAAAGAGCGAGAAGTGGCGCAGATGTTTCGAGACAGTGACTGTTTAACGAAGACACGCAGAATTTTCGAACGCCTCTTGAAAGACCTGCGCCTCTTATTTGCAACTTTAAGGCGATGCCTTTGAAGCTGAAATTTAGTATACCTCTTTCGACTTCATGTTCTCCTGATATATTGGCCAAAATCTGGCGAAAATTTTCAGAATTCACAAAATTGAGCTTTGTAACAGGAGAACATGCCGTCGACAGAGATGGCACAAAGTAACGTCTCCGGGGAGCAAATCAACGAGCGAGAAGTGGCGCAGATGTTTCGAGACAGTGACTGTTTAACGAAGAGACGCAGAATTTTCGAACGCACCTTGAAAGGCCTGCGCCTCTTATTTGCAACTTTAAGGCGATGCCTTTGAAGCTGAAATTTAGTATACCTCTTTCCACTTCATTTTCTCCTGATATATTGGCCAAAATCTGGCGAAAATTTTCAGAATTCACAAAATTGAGCTTTGTAACAGGAGAACATGCCGTCGAAAGAGATGGAACAAAGTAACGTCTCTGGAGAGCAAATCAAAGAGCGAGAAGTGGCGCAGATGTTTCGAGACAGTGACTGTTTAACGAAGACACGCAGAATTTTCGAACGCCTCTTGAAAGGCCTGCGCCTCTTATTTGCAACTTTAAGGCGATGCCTTTGGAGCTGAAATTTAGTATACCTGTTTCCACTTCATTTTCTCCTGATTTATTGGCCAAAATCTGGCGAAAATTTTCAGAATTCACAAAATTGAGCTTTGTAACAGCAGAACAAGCCGTCGACAGAAATGGCACAAAGTAACGTCTCTGGAGAGCAAATCAAAGAGCTGGAAGTGGCGCAGGTGTTTCGAGACAGTGATTGTTTAACAACGAGACGCAGAATTTTCGAACGCACCTTGAAAGGCCTGCGCCTCTTATTTGCAACTTTAATGCGATGCCTTTGAAACTGAAATTTAGTCTACCTCTTTCCACTTCATTTTCTCCTGATATATTGGCCAAAATCTGGCGAAAATTTCAAGAATACACAAACTTGGGCTATGTAACAGGAGAACATGCCGTCGAAAGAGATGGAACAAAGTATCGTCTCCGGCGAGCAAATGAAAGAGCGAGAAGTGGCGCAGGTGTTTAGAGACAGTGACTGTTTCACGCAGAGGCGCCGAATTTTCGAACGCCTCTTGAAAGGCCTGCGCCTCTTATTTGCAACTTTAAGGCGATGCCTTAGAAGCTGAAATTTAGTACACCTCTTTCCACTTCATGTTCTCCTGATATATTGGCCAAAATCTGGCGAAAATTTTCAGAATGCACAAAATTGTGCATTGTAACAGGTGAGCATGCCGTCGAAAGAGATGGCACAATGTAACGTCTCCGGAGATCAAATCAAAGAGCGAGAAGTGGCGCAGATGTTTCGAGACAGTGACTGTTTAACGAAGACACGCAGAATTTTCGAACGCCTCTTGAAAGGCCTGCGCCTCTTATTTGCAACTTTAAGGCGATGCCTTTGAAGCTGAAATTTAGTATACCTCTTTCGACTTCATGTTCTCCTGATATATTGGCCAAAATCTGGCGAAAATTTTCAGAATTCACAAAATTGAGCTTTGTAACAGGAGAACATACCGTCGACAGAGATGGCACAAAGTAACGTCTCCGGGGAGCAAATCAACGAGCGAGAAGTGGCGCAGATGTTTCGAGACAGTGACTGTTTAACGATGAGGCGCAGAATTTTCGAACGCCTCTTGAAAGGCCTGCGCCTCTTATTTGCAACTTTAAGGCGATGCCTTTGAAGCTGAAATTTAGTATACCTCTTTCGACTTCATGTTCTCCTGATATATTGGCCAAAATCTGGCGAAAATTTTCAGAATGCACAAAATTGGGCTTTGTAACAGGAGAACATGCCGTCGAAAAAGATGGCACAATGTAACGTCTCCGGAGAGCAATCAAAGTGCAAGAAGTGGCGCAGATGTTTCGAGGCAGTGTCTGTATAACGAAGAGACGCAGAATTTTCGAACGCCTCTTGAAAGGCCTGCGCCTCTTATTTGCAACTTTAAGGCGATGCCTTAGAAGCTGAAATTTAGTACACCTCTTTCCACTTCATGTTCTCCTGATATATTGGCCAAAATCTGGCGAAAATTTTCAGAATGCACAAAATTGTGCTTTGTAACAGGTGAGCATGCCGTCGAAAGAGATGGCACAATGTAACGTCTCCGGAGATCAAATCAAAGAGCGAGAAGTGGTGCAGATGTTTCGAGACAGTGACTGTTTAACGAAGACACGCAGAATTTTCGAACGCCTCTTGAAAGGCCTGCGCCTCTTATTTGCAACTTTAAGGCGATGCCTTTGGAGCTGAAATTTAGTATACCTCTTTCCACATCATTTTCTCCTGATTTATTGGCCAAAATCTGGCGAAAATTTTCAGAATTCACAAAATTGAGCTTTGTAACAGGAGAACATGCCGTCGAAAGAGATGGAACAAAGTAACGTCTCTGGAGAGCAAATCAAAGAGCGGGAAGTGGCGCAGGTGTTTCGAGACAGTGATTGTTTAACAACGAGACGCAGAATTTTCGAACGCCCCTTGAAAGGCCTGCGCCTCTTATTTGCAACTTTAATGCGATGCCTTTGAAGCTGAAATTTAGTATACCTCTTTCCACTTCATTTTCTCCTGATATATTGGCCAAAATCTGGCGAAAATTTCGAGAATACACAAACTTGGGCTATGTAACAGGAGAACATGCCGTCGAAAGAGATGGAACAAAGTAACGTCTCCGGCGAGCAAATGAAAGTGCAACAAGTGGCGCAGATGTTTCGAGGCAGTGTCTGTATAACGAAGAGACGCAGAATTTTCAAACGCCTCTTGAAAGGCCTGCGCCTCTTATTTGCAACTTTAAGGCGATGCCTTTGGAGCTGAAATTTAGTATACCTCTTTCCACTTCATTTTCTCCTGATTTATTGGCCAAAATCTGGCGAAAATTTTCAGAATTCACAAAATTGAGCTTTGTAACAGGAGAACATGCCGTCGACAGAGATGGCACAAAGTAACGTCTCCGGGGACCTAATCAACGATCGAAAAGTGGCGCAGATGTTTCGAGACAGTGACTGTTTAACGATGAGGCGCAGAATTTTCGAACGCCTCTTGAAAGGCCTGCGCCTCTTATTTGCAACTTTAAGGCGATGCCTTTGAAGCTGAAATTAAGTATACCTCTTTCCACTTCATGTTCTCCTGATATATTGGCCAAAATCTGGCGAAAATTTTCAGAATGCACAAAATTTGGCTTTGTAACAGGAGAACATGCCGTCGAAAAAGATGGCACAATGTAACGTCTCCGGAGAACAAATCAAAGTGCAAGAAGTGGCGCAGATGTTTCGAGACAGTGACTGTTTCACGAAGAGACGCAGAATTTTCGAATGCCTCTTGAAAGGCCTGCGCCTCTTATTTGCAACTTTAAGGCGATGCCTTTGAAGCTGAAATTTAGTATACCTCTTTCCACTTCATGTTCTCCTGATATATTGGCCAAAATCTGGCGAAAATTTTCAGAATGCACAAAATTGTGCTTTGTAACAGGTGAGCATGCCGTCGAAAGAGATGGCACAATGTAACGTCTCCGGAGATCAAATCAAAGAGCGAGAAGTGGCGCAGATGTTTCGAGACAGTGACTGTTTAACGAAGACACGCAGAATTTTCGAACGCCTGTTGAAAGGCCTGCGCCTCTTATTTGCAACTTTAAGGCGATGCCTTTGAAGCTGAAATTTAGTATACCTCTTTCCACTTCATGTTCTCCTGATATATTGGCCAAAATCTGGCGAAAATTTTCAGAATTCACAAAATTGAGCTTTGTAACAGGAGAACATGCCGTCGAAAAAGATGGCACAATGTAACGTCTCCGGAGAGCAAATCAAAGTGCAAGAAGTGGCGCAGATGTTTCGAGGCAGTGTCTGTTTAACGAAGAGACGCAGAATTTTCGAACGCCTCTTGAAAGGCCTGCGCCTCATATTTGCAACTTTAAGGCGATGCCTTTGAAGCTGAAATTTAGTATACCTCTTTCCACTTCATGTTCTCCTGACATATTGGCCAAAATCTGGCGAAAATTTTCAGAATGCACAAAATTGTGCTTTGTAACAGGTGAGCATGCCGTCGAAAGAGATGGCACAATGTAACGTCTCCGGAGATCAAATCAAAGTGCGAGAAGTGGCGCAGATGTTTCGAGACAGTGACTGTTTAACGAAGACACGCAGAATTTTCGAACGCCTTTTGAAAGGCCTGCGCCTCATATTTGCAACTTTAAGGCGATGCCTTTGAAGCTGAAATTTAGTATACCTCTTTCCACTTCATGTTCTCCTGATATATTGGCCAAAATCTGGCGAAAATTTTCAGAATGCACAAAATTGGGCTTTGTAACAGGAGAACATGCCGTCGAAAAAGATGGCACAATGTAACGTCTCCGGAGAGCAATCAAAGTGCAAGAAGTGGCGCAGATGTTTCGAGGCAGTGTCTGTATAACGAAGAGACGCAGAATTTTCGAACGCCTCTTGAAAGGCCTGCGCCTCTTATTTGCAACTTTAAGGCGATGCCTTTGGAGCTGAAATTTAGTATACCTCTTTCCACTTCATTTTCTCCTGATTTATTGGCCAAAATCTGGCGAAAATTTCGAGATTACACAAAATTGAGCTTTGTAACAGGAGAACAAGCCGTCGACAGAGATGGCACAAAGTAACGTCTCCGGGGAGCAAATCAACGAGCGAGAAGTGGCGCAGATGTTTCGAGACAGTGATTGTTTAACAACGAGACGCAGAATTTTCGAACGCACCTTGAAAGGCCTGCGCCTCTTATTTGCAACTTTAATGCGATGCCTTTGAAACTGAAATTTAGTATACCTCTTTCCACTTCATTTTCTCCTGATATATTGGCCAAAATCTGGCGAAAATTTCGAGAATACACAAACTTGGGCTATGTAACAGGAGAACATGCCGTCGAAAGAGATGGCACAATGTAACGTCTCCGGAGATCAAATCAAAGAGCGAGAAGTGGCGCAGATGTTTCGAGACAGTGACTGTTTAACGAAGACACGCAGAATTTTCGAACGCCTCTTGAAAGGCCTGCGCCTCTTATTTGCAACTTTAAGGCGATGCCTTTGAAGCTGAAATTTAGTATACCTCTTTCCACTTCATGTTCTCCTGATATATTGGCCAAAATCTGGCGAAAATTTTCAGAATTCACAAAATTGTGCTTTGTAACAGGTGAGCTTGCCGTCGAAAGAGATGGCACAATGTAACGTCTCCGGAGATCAAATCAAAGAGCGAGAAGTTGCGCAGATGTTTCGAGACAGTGACTGTTTAACGAAGAGACGCAGAATTTTCGAACGCCTCTTGAAAGGCCTGCGCCTCTTATTTGCAACTTTAATGCGATGCCTTTGAAACTGAAATTTAGTATACCTCTTTCCACTTCATTTTCTCCTGATATATTGGCCAAAATCTGGCGAAAATTTCGAGAATACACAAAATTGAGCTTTGTAACAGGAGAACAAGCCGTCGACAGAGATGGCACAAAGTAACGTCTCCGGGGAGCAAATCAACGAGCGAGAAGTGGCGCAGATGTTTCGAGACAGTGATTGTTTAACAACGAGACGCAGAATTTTCGAACGCACCTTGAAAGGCCTGCGCCTCTTATTTGCAACTTTAAGGCGATGCCTTTGAAGCTGAAATTTAGTATACCTCTTTCGACTTCATGTTCTCCTGATATATTGGCCAAAATCTGGCGAAAATTTTCAGAATTCACAAAATTGAGCTTTGTAACAGGAGAACATGCCGTCGACAGAGATGGCACAAAGTAACGTCTCCGGGGAGCAAATCAACGAGCGAGAAGTGGCGCAGATGTTTCGAGACAGTGACTGTTTAACGATGAGGCGCAGAATTTTCGAACGCCTCTTGAAAGGCCTGAGCCTCTTATTTGCAACTTTAAGGCGATGCCTTAGAAGCTGAAATTTAGTATACCTCTTTCCACTTCATGTTCTCCTGATATATTGGCCAAAATCTGGCGAAAATTTTCAGAATGCACAAAATTGTGCTTTGTAACAGGTGAGCATGCCGTCGAAAAAGATGGCACAATGTAACGTCTCCGGAGATCAAATCAAAGAGCGAGAAGTGGCGCAGATGTTTCGAGACAGTGACTGTTTAACGATGAGGCGCAGAATTTTCGAACGCCTCTTGAAAGGCCTGCGCCTCTTATTTGCAACTTTAAGGCGATGCCTTTGAAGCTGAAATTTAGTATACCTCTTTATACTTCATTTTCTCCTGATATATTGGCCAAAATCTGGCGAAAATTTCGAGAATACACAAACTTGGGCTATGTAACAGGAGAACATGCCGTCGAAAGAGATGGAACAAAGTAACGTCTCCGGCGAGCAAATGAAAGAGCGAGAAGTGGCGCAGGTGTTTCGAGACAGTGACTGTTTCACGCAGAGGCGCAGAATTTTCGAACGCCTCTTGAAAGGCCTGCGCCTCTTATTTGCAACTTTAAGGCGATGCCTTTGAAGCTGAAATTTAGTATACCTCTTTCCACTTCATGTTCTCCTGATATATTGGCCAAAATCTGGCGAAAATTTTCAGAATGCACAAAATTGTGCTTTGTAACAGGTGAGCATGCCGTCGAAAGAGATGGCACAATGTAACGTCTCCGGAGATCAAATCAAAGAGCGAGAAGTGGCGCAGATGTTTCGAGACAGTGACTGTTTAACGAAGACACGCAGAATTTTCGAACGCCTGTTGAAAGGCCTGCGCCTCTTATTTGCAACTTTAAGGCGATGCCTTTGAAGCTGAAATTTAGTATACCTCTTTCCACTTCATGTTCTCCTGATATATTGGCCAAAATCTGGCGAAAATTTTCAGAATTCACAAAATTGAGCTTTGTAACAGGAGAACATGCCGTCGACTGAGATGGCCCAAAGTAACGTCTCCGGGGAGCAAATCAACGAGCGAGAAGTGGCGCAGATGTTTCGAGACAGTGACTGTTTAACGAAGAGACGCAGAATTTTCGAACGCCTCTTGAAAGGCCTGCGCCTCTTATTTGCAACTTTAATGCGATGCCTTTGAAACTGAAATTTAGTATACCTCTTTCCACTTCATGTTCTCCTGATATATTGGCCAAAATCTGGCGAAAATTTTCAGAATTCACAAAATTGAGCTTTGTAACAGGAGAACATGCCGTCGACTGAGATGGCCCAAAGTAACGTCTCCGGGGAGCAAATCAACGAGCGAGAAGTGGCGCAGATGTTTCGAGACAGTGACTGTTTAACGAAGAGACGCAGAATTTTCGAACGCCTCTTGAAAGGCCTGCGCCTCTTATTTGCAACTTTAATGCGATGCCTTTGAAACTGAAATTTAGTATACCTCTTTCCACTTCATTTTCTCCTGATATATTGTCCAAAATCTGGCGAAAATTTCGAGAATACACAAAATTGAGCTTTGTAACAGGAGAACAAGCCGTCGACAGAGATGGCACAAAGTAACGTCTCCGGGGAGCAAATCAACGAGCGAGAAGTGGCGCAGATGTTTCGAGACAGTGATTGTTTAACAACGAGACGCAGAATTTTCGAACGCACCTTGAAAGGCCTGCGCCTCTTATTTGCAACTTTAATGCGATGCCTTTGAAACTGAAATTTAGTATACCTCTTTCCACTTCATGTTCTCCTGATATATTGGCCAAAATCTGGCGAAAATTTTCAGAATGCACAAAATTGGGCTTTGTAACAGGAGAACATGCCGTCGAAAAAGATGGCACAATGTAACGTCTCCGGAGAGCAATCAAAGTGCAAGAAGTGGCGCAGATGTTTCGAGACAGTGACTGTTTAACGAAGACACGCAGAATTTTCGAACGCCTCTTGAAAGGCCTGCGCCTCTTATTTGCAACTTTAAGGCGATGCCTTTGAAGCTGAAATTTAGTATACCTCTTTCCACTTCATGTTCTCCTGATATATTGGCCAAAATCTGGCGAAAATTTTCAGAATTCACAAAATTGAGCTTTGTAACAGGAGAACATGCCGTCGACTGAGATGGCCCAAAGTAACGTCTCCGGGGAGCAAATCAACGAGCGAGAAGTGGCGCAGATGTTTCGAGACAGTGACTGTTTAACGAAGAGACGCAGAATTGTCGAACGCCTCTTGAAAGGCCTGCGCCTCTTATTTGCAACTTTAATGCGATGCCTTTGAAACTGAAATTTAGTATACCTCTTTCCACTTCATGTTCTCCTGATATATTGGCCAAAATCTGGCGAAAATTTTCAGAATTCACAAAATTGAGCTTTGTAACAGGAGAACATGCCGTCGACTGAGATGGCCCAAAGTAACGTCTCCGGGGAGCAAATCAACGAGCGAGAAGTGGCGCAGATGTTTCGAGACAGTGACTGTTTAACGAAGAGACGCAGAATTTTCGAACGCCTCTTGAAAGGCCTGCGCCTCTTATTTGCAACTTTAATGCGATGCCTTTGAAACTGAAATTTAGTATACCTCTTTCCACTTCATTTTCTCCTGATATATTGTCCAAAATCTGGCGAAAATTTCGAGAATACACAAAATTGAGCTTTGTAACAGGAGAACAAGCCGTCGACAGAGATGGCACAAAGTAACGTCTCCGGGGAGCAAATCAACGAGCGAGAAGTGGCGCAGATGTTTCGAGACAGTGATTGTTTAACAACGAGACGCAGAATTTTCGAACGCACCTTGAAAGGCCTGCGCCTCTTATTTGCAACTTTAATGCGATGCCTTTGAAACTGAAATTTAGTATACCTCTTTCCACTTCATTTTCTCCTGATATATTGGCCAAAATCTGGCGAAAATTTCGAGAATACACAAACTTGGGCTATGTAACAGGAGAACATGCCGTCGAAAGAGATGGAACAAAGTATCGTCTCCGGCGAGCAAATGAAAGAGCGAGAAGTGGCGCAGGTGTTTCGAGACAGTGACTGTTTCACGCAGAGGCGCAGAATTTTCGAACGCCTCTTGAAAGGCCTGAGCCTCTTATTTGCAACTTTAAGGCGATGCCTTAGAAGCTGAAATTTAGTATACCTGTTTCCACTTCATGTTCTCCTGATATATTGGCCAAAATCTGGCGAAAATTTTCAGAATTCACAAAATTGTGCTTTGTAACAGGTGAGCATGCCGTCGAAAGAGATGGCACAATGTAACGTCTCGGAGATCAAATCAAAGAGCGAGAAGTGGCGCAGATGTTTCGAGACAGTGACTGTTTAACGAAGACACGCAGAATTTTCGAACGCCTCTTGAAAGGCCTGCGCCTCTTATTTGCAACTTTAAGGCGATGCCTTTGGAGCTGAAATTTAGTATACCTCTTTCCACTTCATTTTCTCCTGATTTATTGGCCAAAATCTGGCGTAAATTTTCAGAATTCACAAAATTGAGCTTTGTAACAGGAGAACATGCCGTCGAAAGAGATGGAACAAAGTAACGTCTCTGGAGAGCAAATCAAAGAGCGGGAAGTGGCGCAGGTGTTTCGAGACAGTGATTGTTTAACAACGAGACGCAGAATTTTCGAACGCCCCTTGAAAGGCCTGCGCCTCTTATTTGCAACTTTAATGCGATGCCTTTGAAGCTGAAATTTAGTATACCTCTTTCCACTTCATTTTCTCCTGATATATTGGCCAAAATCTGGCGAAAATTTCGAGAATACACAAACTTGGGCTATGTAACAGGAGAACATGCCGTCGAAAGAGATGGAACAAAGTAACGTCTCCGGCGAGCAAATGAAAGAGCGAGAAGTGGCGCAGGTGTTTCGAGACAGTGACTGTTTCACGCAGAGGCGCAGAATTTTCGAACGCCTCTTGAAAGGCCTGCGCCTCTTATTTGCAACTTTAAGGCGATGCCTTTGAAGCTGAAATTTAGTATACCTCTTTCCACTTCATGTTCTCCTGATATATTGGCCAAAATCTGGCGAAAATTTTCAGAATGCACAAAATTGTGCTTTGTAACAGGTGAGCATGCCGTCGAAAGAGATGTCACAATGTAACGTCTCCGGAGATCAAATCAAAGAGCGAGAAGTGGCGCAGATGTTTCGAGACAGTGACTGTTTAACGAAGACACGCAGAATTTTCGAACGCCTCTTGAAAGGCCTGCGCCTCTTATTTGCAACTTTAAGGCGATGCCTTTGAAGCTGAAATTTAGTATACCTCTTTCGACTTCATATTCTCCTGATATATTGGCCAAAATCTGGCGAAAATTTTCAGAATGCACAAAATTGGGCTTTGTAACAGGAGAACATGCCGTCGAAAAAGATGGCACAATGTAACGTCTCCGGAGAGCAATCAAAATGCAAGAAGTGGCGCAGATGTTTCGAGACAGTGACTGTTTAACGAAGACTCGCAGAATTTTCGAACGCCTCTTGAAAGGCCTGCGCCTCTTATTTGCAACTTTAAGGCGATGCCTTTGAAGCTGAAATTTAGTATACCTCTTTCCACTTCATGTTCTCCTGATATATTGGCCAAAATCTGGCGAAAATTTTCAGAATTCACAAAATTGAGCTTTGTAACAGGAGAACATGCCGTCGACTGAGATGGCCCAAAGTAACGTCTCCGGGGAGCAAATCAACGAGCGAGAAGCGGCGCAGATGTTTCGAGACAGTGACTGTTTAACGAAGACACGCAGAATTTTCGAACGCCTCTTGAAAGTCCTGCGCCTCTTATTTGCAACTTTAAGGCGATGCCTTTGAAGCTGAAATTTAGTATACCTCTTTCCACTTCATGTTCTCCTGATATATTGGCCAAAATCTGGCGAAAATTTTCAGAATACACAAACTTGGGCTATGTAACAGGAGAACATGCCGTCGAAAGAGATGGAACAAAGTAACGTCTCCGGCGAGCAAATGAAAGAGCGAGAAGTGGCGCAGGTGTTTCGAGACAGTGACTGTTTCACGCAGAGGCGCAGAATTTTCGAACGCCTCTTGAAAGGCCTGCGCCTCTTATTTGCAACTTTAAGGCGATGCCTTTGAAGCTGAAATTTAGTATACCTCTTTCCACTTCATGTTCTCCTGATATATTGGCCAAAATCTGGCGAAAATTTTCAGAATGCACAAAATTGTGCTTTGTAACAGGTGAGCATGCCGTCGAAAGAGATGGCACAATGTAACGTCTCCGGAGATCAAATCAAAGAGCGAGAAGTGGCGCAGATGTTTCGAGACAGTGACTGTTTAACGAAGACACGCAGAATTTTCGAACGCCTGTTGAAAGGCCTGCGCCTCTTATTTGCAACTTTAAGGCGATGCCTTTGAAGCTGAAATTTAGTATACCTCTTTCCACTTCATGTTCTCCTGATATATTGGCCAAAATCTGGCGAAAATTTTCAGAATTCACAAAATTGAGCTTTGTAACAGGAGAACATGCCGTCGACTGAGATGGCCCAAAGTAACGTCTCCGGGGAGCAAATCAACGAGCGAGAAGTGGCGTAGATGTTTCGAGACAGTGACTGTTTAACGAAGAGACGCAGAATTTTCGAACGCCTCTTGAAAGGCCTGCGCCTCTTATTTGCAACTTTAATGCGATGCCTTTGAAACTGAAATTTAGTATACCTCTTTCCACTTCATGTTCTCCTGATATATTGGCCAAAATCTGGCGAAAATTTTCAGAATTCACAAAATTGAGCTTTGTAACAGGAGAACAAGCCGTCGACAGAGATGGCACAAAGTAACGTCTCCGGGGAGCAAATCAACGAGCGAGAAGTGGCGCAGATGTTTCGAGACAGTGATTGTTTAACAACGAGACGCAGAATTTTCGAACGCACCTTGAAAGGCCTGCGCCTCTTATTTGCAACTTTAAGGCGATGCCTTTGAAGCTGAAATTTAGTATACCTCTTTCGACTTCATATTCTCCGGATATATTGGCCAAAATCTGGCGAAAATTTCAGAATGCACAAAATTGGGCTTTGTAACAGGAGAACATGCCGTCGAAAAAGATGGCACAATGTAACGTCTCCGGAGAGCAATCAAAGTGCAAGAAGTGGCGCAGATGTTTCGAGACAGTGACTGTTTAACGAAGACACGCAGAATTTTCGAACGCCTCTTGAAAGGCCTGCGCCTCTTATTTGCAACTTTAAGGCGATGCCTTTGAAGCTGAAATTTAGTATACCTCTTTCCACTTCATGTTCTCCTGATATATTGGCCAAAATCTGGCGAAAATTTTCAGAATTCACAAAATTGAGCTTTGTAACAGGAGAACATGCCGTCGACTGAGATGGCCCAAAGTAACGTCTCCGGGGAGCAAATCAACGAGCGAGAAGTGGCGCAGATGTTTCGAGACAGTGACTGTTTAACGAAGAGACGCAGAATTTTCGAACGCCTCTTGAAAGGCCTGCGCCTCTTATTTGCAACTTTAATGCGATGCCTTTGAAACTGAAATTTAGTATACCTCTTTCCACTTCATTTTCTCCTGATATATTGGCCAAAATCTGGCGAAAATTTCGAGAATACACAAAATTGAGCTTTGTAACAGGAGAACAAGCCGTCGACAGAGATGGCACAGAGTAACGTCTCCGGGGAGCAAATCAACGAGCGAGAAGTGGCGCAGATGTTTCGAGACAGTGATTGTTTAACAACGAGACGCAGAATTTTCGAACGCACCTTGAAAGGCCTGCGCCTCTTATTTGCAACTTTAATGCGATGCCTTTGAAACTGAAATTTAGTATACCTCTTTCCACTTCATTTTCTCCTGATATATTGGCCAAAATCTGGCGAAAATTTCGAGAATACACAAACTTGGGCTATGTAACAGGAGAACATGCCGTCGAAAGAGATGGAACAAAGTATCGTCTCCGGCGAGCAAATGAAAGAGCGAGAAGTGGCGCAGGTGTTTCGAGACAGTGACTGTTTCACGCAGAGGCGCAGAATTTTCGAACGCCTCTTGAAAGGCCTGAGCCTCTTATTTGCAACTTTAAGGCGATGCCTTAGAAGCTGAAATTTAGTATACCTCTTTCCACTTCATGTTCTCCTGATATATTGGCCAAAATCTGGCGAAAATTTTCAGAATTCACAAAATTGAGCTTTGTAACAGGAGAACATGCCGTCGACAGAGATGGCACAAAGTAACGTCTCCGGGGAGCAAATCAACGAGCGAGAAGTGGCGCAGATGTTTCGAGACAGTGACTGTTTAACGATGAGGCGCAGAATTTTCGAACGCCTCTTGAAAGGCCTGCGCCTCTTATTTGCAACTTTAAGGCGATGCCTTTGAAGCTGAAATTTAGTATACCTCTTTCCACTTCATTTTCTCCTGATATATTGGCCAAAATCTGGCGAAAATTTCGAGAATACACAAACTTGGGCTATGTAACAGGAGAACATGCCGTCGAAAGAGATGGAACAAAGTATCGTCTCCGGCGAGCAAATGAAAGAGCGAGAAGTGGCGCAGGTGTTTCGAGACAGTGACTGTTTCACGCAGAGGCGCAGAATTTTCGAACGCCTCTTGAAAGGCCTGAGCCTCTTATTTGCAACTTTAAGGCGATGCCTTAGAAGCTGAAATTTAGTATACCTCTTTCCACTTCATGTTCTCCTGATATATTGGCCAAAATCTGGCGAAAATTTTCAGAATGCACAAAATTGTGCTTTGTAACAGGTGAGCATGCCGTCGAAAAAGATGGCACAATGTAACGTCTCCGGAGATCAAATCAAAGAGCGAGAAGTGGCGCAGATGTTTCGAGACAGTGACTGTTTAACGAAGACACGCAGAATTTTCGAACGCCTCTTGAAAGGCCTGCGCCTCTTATTTGCAACTTTAAGGCGATGCCTTTGAAGCTGAAATTTAGTATACCTCTTTCGACTTCATGTTCTCCTGATATATTGGCCAAAATCTGGCGAAAATTTTCAGAATTCACAAAATTGAGCTTTGTAACAGGAGAACATGCCGTCGACAGAGATGGCACAAAGCACCGTCTCCGGGGAGCAAATCAACGAGCGAGAAGTGGCGCAGATGTTTCGAGACAGTGACTGTTTAACGATGAGGCGCAGAATTTTCGAACGCCTCTTGAAAGGCCTGCGCCTCTTATTTGCAACTTTAAGGCGATGCCTTTGAAGCTGAAATTTAGTATACCTCTTTCCACTTCATTTTCTCCTGATATATTGGCCAAAATCTGGCGAAAATTTCGAGAATACACAAACTTGGGCTATGTAACAGGAGAACATGCCGTCGAAAGAGATGGAACAAAGTAACGTCTCCGGCGAGCAAATGAAAGAGCGAGAAGTGGCGCAGGTGTTTCGAGACAGTGACTGTTTCACGCAGAGGCGCAGAATTTTCGAACGCCTCTTGAAAGGCCTGCGCCTCTTATTTGCAACTTTAAGGCGATGCCTTTGAAGCTGAAATTTAGTATACCTCTTTCCACTTCATGTTCTCCTGATATATTGGCCAAAATCTGGCGAAAATTTTCAGAATGCACAAAGTTGTGCTTTGTAACAGGTGAGCATGCCGTCGAAAGAGATGGCACAATGTAACGTCTCCGGAGATCAAATCAAAGAGCGAGAAGTGGCGCAGATGTTTCGAGACAGTGACTGTTTAACGAAGACACGCAGAATTTTCGAACGCCTGTTGAAAGGCCTGCGCCTCTTATTTGCAACTTTAAGGCGATGCCTTTGAAGCTGAAATTTAGTATACCTCTTTCCACTTCATGTTCTCCTGATATATTGGCCAAAATCTGGCGAAAATTTTCAGAATTCACAAAATTGAGCTTTGTAACAGGAGAACATGCCGTCGACTGAGATGGCCCAAAGTAACGTCTCCGGGGAGCAAATCAACGAGCGAGAAGTGGCGCAGATGTTTCGAGACAGTGACTGTTTAACGAAGAGACGCAGAATTTTCGAACGCCTCTTGAAAGGCCTGCGCCTCTTATTTGCAACTTTAATGCGATGCCTTTGAAACTGAAATTTAGTATACCTCTTTCCACTTCATGTTCTCCTGATATATTGGCCAAAATCTGGCGAAAATTTTCAGAATTCACAAAATTGAGCTTTGTAACAGGAGAACATGCCGTCGACTGAGATGGCCCAAAGTAACGTCTCCGGGGAGCATATCAACGAGCGAGAAGTGGCGCAGATGTTTCGAGACAGTGACTGTTTAACGAAGAGACGCAGAATTTTCGAACGCCTCTTGAAAGGCCTGCGCCTCTTATTTGCAACTTTAATGCGATGCCTTTGAAACTGAAATTTAGTATACCTCTTTCCACTTCATTTTCTCCTGATATATTGTCCAAAATCTGGCGAAAATTTCGAGAATACACAAAATTGAGCTTTGTAACAGGAGAACAAGCCGTCGACAGAGATGGCACAAAGTAACGTCTCCGGGGAGCAAATCAACGAGCGAGAAGTGGCGCAGATGTTTCGAGACAGTGATTGTTTAACAACGAGACGCAGAATTTTCGAACGCACCTTGAAAGGCCTGCGCCTCTTATTTACAACTTTAAGGCGATGCCTTTGAAGCTGAAATTTAGTATACCTCTTTCGACTTCATATTCTCCTGATATATTGGCCAAAATCTGGCGAAAATTTTCAGAATGCACAAAATTGGGCTTTGTAACAGGAGAACATGCCGTCGAAAAAGATGGCACAATGTAACGTCTCCGGAGAGCAATCAAAGTGCAAGAAGTGGCGCAGATGTTTCGAGACAGTGACTGTTTAACGAAGACACGCAGAATTTTCGAACGCCTCTTGAAAGGCCTGAGCCTCTTATTTGCAACTTTAAGGCGATGCCTTAGAAGCTGAAATTTAGTATACCTCTTTCCACTGCATGTTCTCCTGATATATTGGCCAAAATCTGGCGAAAATTTTCAGAATGCACAAAATTGTGCTTTGTAACAGGTGAGCATGCCGTCGAAAAAGATGGCACAATGTAACGTCTCCGGAGATCAAATCAAAGAGCGAGAAGTGGCGCAGATGTTTCGAGACAGTGACTGTTTAACGAAGACACGCAGAATTTTCGAACGCCTCTTGAAAGGCCTGCGCCTCTTATTTGCAACTTTAAGGCGATGCCTTTGAAGCTGAAATTTAGTATACCTCTTTCGACTTCATGTTCTCCTGATATATTGGCCAAAATCTGGCGAAAATTTTCAGAATTCACAAAATTGAGCTTTGTAACAGGAGAACATGCCGTCGACAGAGATGGCACAAAGTAACGTCTCCGGGGAGCAAATCAACGAGCGAGAAGTGGCGCAGATGTTTCGAGACAGTGACTGTTTAACGATGAGGCGCAGAATTTTCGAACGCCTCTTGAAAGGCCTGCGCCTCTTATTTGCAACTTTAAGGCGATGCCTTTGAAGCTGAAATTTAGTATACCTCTTTCCACTTCATTTTCTCCTGATATATTGGCCAAAATCTGGCGAAAATTTCGAGAATACACAAACTTGGGCTATGTAACAGGAGAACATGCCGTCGAAAGAGATGGAACAAAGTAACGTCTCCGGCGAGCAAATGAAAGAGCGAGAAGTGGCGCAGGTGTTTCGAGACAGTGACTGTTTCACGCAGAGGCGCAGAATTTTCGAACGCCTCTTGAAAGGCCTGCGCCTCTTATTTGCAACTTTAAGGCGATGCCTTTGAAGCTGAAATTTAGTATACCTCTTTCCACTTCATGTTCTCCGGATATATTGGCCAAAATCTGGCGAAAATTTTCAGAATGCACAAAATTGTGCTTTGTAACAGGTGAGCATGCCGTCGAAAGAGATGGCACAATGTAACGTCTCCGGAGATCAAATCAAAGAGCGAGAAGTGGCGCAGATGTTTCGAGACAGTGACTGTTTAACGAAGACACGCAGAATTTTCGAACGCCTCTTGAAAGGCCTGCGCCTCTTATTTGCAACTTTAAGGGGGCCGTCTCCGCGGGCCTTTGAATGTGTGAGTACGCTCACACAAGCTAGGAAAAGCGTGCACGTATACGCGTGTAGTAAGCAAATCGTAAATTACAACTTTCGTCCTGGAATCGGCACGAAGGAAGTTTTTGCGGGTACAGTTGCCTTCAGTAGACATCTGTGCAGGGTGGTCTGGTGCGTTTGAACGCTAATAAGCACCCCACTTTGAAATAATAATGAATTTATGACTCGAAAACTGTCCGAATGAAGCTTCAAGGCTTCTCCGTTGGTGGCGCTAATGGTGCACTGCAGCCATGTAGCACCAGCGTGACGTGTAGGCAGGGCCGACGCGAGGTTAGCTGGCGCCCTTGTGCAAAAAAATTTTTGTTGTCCCCAATTTTTTGCACTTGTTTTCTATTTAATATGTTTAAAAGAATTACATTTATATTTAGTTTATGTGAGGTGTTAGATTCCTTTATTATTAAGCGTACGATCTAGTTTTTTTAGCGTACCATTCGGCTGGCGCCCTTGTGCGGCGCATGGTTCCAACGGGCCTGCGTATACGCGATGTAGTAAGCAAACCGTAAATTACAACTTTCGTCCTGGAATCGGCACGGTGGACGTTTTTGCGGGTTTAGTTGCCTTCGGTAGACTTTCGTGCAGGGTGGTCTGGTCCGTTTGAACGCTAATAAGCACCGTACGTTGAAATAATAATGAATTTATGAATCGTGTACTCAGGACAGCCCGAAAAATGACAGAATGAAGCTTCAAGGTTTCTCCGTCACCGGCGTTGATGGTATATTCGTACCTTGTACCATCAAAACCGGTGGAAGTCCAATCTAGCCGATAAATGTAGGAAAGACATAGTTGCCGAGACATATCGAGAGTCGAATCGCGCTGTTGCCGCATTTCCCCTATCAATATTTTTCCATCAAGGAGGCTTGAATGAATCACGGCGAAGCAGTTGGAGAACAGAGATGGGCAAAGATAATATCTGGATAAAGTCAAATAAAAGATACTACAGTATTGTCTCATGGAACGAGAGCGAGCAAGAGGCACTGAAAGCGAGCGAGGGTGGTGCGAGATAGACGACGAGATGTTGTTTGTCTCGCTCCGTCTTTCGGACGCCTGACACTCGTTCCATCTCGCTCCCCCTATCAGCTAAAAAGAAGCGAGAAACGAACACTGAGAATTAGGGCTCTGCTCGCGATACGAGCTCAACGCCGCGCTGGTCCCGACCAGCGAGGATTTGGGCTGTTCGGCGGCGCACAGTGGGGCATTTGGGGTCGAAACACGGCACTAAGTCCTTTTACAAAAATATCGCTAAACTGCAAATTTTCTTTTACAGGTAGTTGATTGCAGGTATTGGATTGATTTATTGTAATGACTATAACTTGATTAGAAACAAAAAATATATAAAAAAATGTTCTGTTAAACGATTTCGTCAAAAAGGCACTAACAACTAAAAAATACTTCTAGTGTTGTGCTACAATTTCGATGGTGTTTTTCAACTTTAAATAAAAACGTGGTTCAGGATATTTCATAACAGAATATGAATCAATTTAGTATAGCCTCAAGTGTCGAAATGAATTTGTTGCGAGATATCCTGCTCCACGATTTTATGTGAAAATACACCATCGAAATTGTAGTATAAGAAAATAAATATTTTTTAGTTTTTAATGCATTTTTCATAAAATCGTTTATTATAAATTGTTTAATATACTTTTTCTAGTTTTTAGTGTTTGTGGATTTACATTACTCTTATTGCTGTATGCAGTTTAACAGTTTGCTTGAAGAATGGTTGGTTTATTGTTATGGGTTATTATTTCTTGGTGACTAGGTAATTTTTTCACCCACTCGGAGTTTTTTCATAATTTTGTATTGTCAACCAAACTACGCACCTCTGCAAAGTTTCGAGGGAATTGGATGGTTGGAAGTGGTTTAAAATTGAGTTTCCAGATTTGAATCAAACAAACAAACAAACAGAGGATCGTAGCTAAATAAAATCGTTTAATGGGACATTCCCAAATATCAGTATTGTTAGTACTGAACTCTGGTTTATATTGATAAATTTTTACAACCGTGGAATAACAATTCCGAAGAAAACCATGTACAAAACTATTATTGAAACAGACAATTCTTGTTGATATAAAAGATAATTTGATGTATAGTTAGATGAAAAAAAAGCGGCATATGTTTTTAGAAGAATTACAGCATTCATAAATTTCATTACGATCGGCATGTTACACTTCGGTGATGTACCTTATTCAAATTGTATGCTTTGAATTTGCACATTGATTATACAAAGTATTGCATCGTTCTATGTATAAATAAATACTAAATTAGTATTGTTTCATTGACATGTTTCCTAACTTCACTACTCAACCTCTCTATCTTTCAATAGTGCTATCCTCCTTTACGTTCAGCAAGGCTCTGATGCTAGACGCAGGAATTGGCGGGCTCCAGCTACAGCTGATGCACGAGGAAACACCTACAGCGGTGGTTATGTGTGCGTGACTGACGCACCGCAGTTCCCCACACATAACCACCGCTCCTGTCGATGTTCCCCCCTCCATCAGCGGTACATGGAGCCCGGCGATCGCTGCCTAGACGCAGCTCTCGTGCCGTATTCCTCCAAGCTTCTCAATAGAAGGAGCTGTGGCAACAGCGCGGCAGAGACGGAGACAACAGAACATGCGGCAACTATGCTGTCAAAAATTCGTCTACGTAGAGTACCGGTAGATGTCACCATTGTACAACTTCTTTTTACCGACCGCAGTAGTTTTATTAGGGTCCGTCTGTTTACAAGGGCGCTTCGATCGATTCGGACCATAACAAAAAGGAGACGGCCCCCTTAAGGCGATGCCTTTGAAGCTGAAATTTAGTATACCTCTTTCGACTTCATATTCTCCTGATATATTGGCCAAAATCTGGCGAAAATTTTCGGAATGCACAAAATTGTGCTTTGTAACAGGAGAACATGCCGTCGAAAAAGATGGCACAATGTAACGTCTCCGGAGAGCAAGTCAAAGTGCAAGAAGTGGCGCAGATGTTTCGAGACAGTGACTGTTAAACGAAGAGACGCAGAATTTTCGAACGCCTTTTGAAAGGCATGCGCCTCTTAATTGCAACTTTAAGGCGATGCGTTTGAAGCTGAAATATAGTATACCTCTTTCCACTTCATGTTCTCCTGATATATTGGCCAAAATCTGGCGAAAATTTCGAGAATACACAAAATTGAGCTTTGTAACAGGAGAACAAGCCGTCGACAGAGATGGCACAAAGTAACGTCTCCGGCGAGCAAATCAACGAGCGAGAAGTGGCGCAGGTGTTTCGAGACAGTGACTGTTTAACGATGAGGCGCAGAATTTTCGAACGCCTCTTGAAAGGCCTGCGCCTCTTATTTGCAACTTTAAGGCGATGCCTTTGAAGCTGAAATTTAGTATACCTCTTTCGACTTCATGTTCTCCTGATATATTGGCCAAAATCTGGCGAAAATTTTCAGAATGCACAAAATTGGGCTTTGTAACAGGAGAACATGCCGTCGAAAAAGATGGCACAATGTAACGTCTCCGGAGAGCAATCAAAGTGCAAGAAGTGGCGCAGATGTTTCGAGGCAGTGTCTGTATAACGAAGAGACGCAGAATTTTCGAACGCCTCTTGAAAGGCCTGCGCCTCTTATTTGCAACATTAAGGCGATGCCTTTGGAGCTGAAATTTAGTATACCTCTTTCCACTTCATTTTCTCCTGATTTATTGGCCAAAATCTGGCGAAAATTTCGAGAATACACAAAATTGAACTTTGTAACAGGAGAACAAGCCGTCGACAGAGATGGCACAAAGTAACGTCTCCGGGGAGCAAATCAACGAGCGAGAAGTGGCGCAGATGTTTCGAGACAGTGACTGTTTAACGATGAGGCGCAGAATTTTCGAACGCCTCTTGAAAGGCCTGCGCCTCTTATTTGCAACTTTAATGCGATGCCTTTGAAACTGAAATTTAGTATACCTCTTTCCACTTCATTTTCTCCTGATATATTGGCCAAAATCTGGCGAAAGTTTCGAGAATACACAAACTTGGGCTATGTAACAGGAGAACATGCCGTCGAAAGAGATGGAACAAAGTATCGTCTCCGGCGAGCAAATGAAAGAGCGAGAAGTGGCGCAGGTGTTTCGAGACAGTGACTGTTTAACGAAGACACGCAGAATTTTCGAACGCCTGTTGAAAGGCCTGCGCCTCTTATTTGCAACTTTAAGGCGATGCCTTTGAAGCTGAAATTTAGTATACCTCTTTCGACTTCATGTTCTCCTGATATATTGGCCAAAATCTGGCGAAAATTTTCAGAATTCACAAAATTGAGCTTTGTAACAGGAGAACATGCCGTCGACAGAGATGGCACAAAGTAACGTCTCCGGGGAGCAAATCAACGAGCGAGAAGTGGCGCAGATGTTTCGAGACATTGACTGTTTCACGCAGAGGCGCAGAATTTTCGAACGCCTCTTGAAAGGCCTGAGCCTCTTATTTGCAACTTTAAGGCGATGCCTTAGAAGCTGAAATTTAGTATACCTCTTTCCACTTCATGTTCTCCTGATATATTGGCCAAAATCTGGCGAAAATTTTCAGAATGCACAAAATTGTGCTTTGTAACAGGTGAGCATGCCGTCGAAAAAGATGGCACAATGTAACGTCTCCGGAGATCAAATCAAAGAGCGAGAAGTGGCGCAGATGTTTCGAGGCAGTGAATGTTTAACGAAGACACGCAGAATTTTCGAACGCCTCTTGAAAGGCCTGCGCCTCTTCTTTGCAACTTTAAGGCGATGCCTTTGAAGCTGAAATTTAGTATACCTCTTTCCACTTCATGTTCTCCTGATATATTGGCCAAAATCTGGCGAAAATTTTCAGAATTCACAAAATTGAGCTTTGTAACAGGAGAACATGCCGTCGACTGAGATGGCCCAAAGTAACGTCTCCGGGGAGCAAATCAACGAGCGAGAAGCGGCGCAGATGTTTCGAGACAGTGACTGTTTAACGAAGACACGCAGAATTTTCGAACGCCTCTTGAAAGGCCTGCGCCTCTTATTTGCAACTTTAAGGCGATGCCTTTGAAGCTGAAATTTAGTATACCTCTTTCCACTTCATGTTCTCCTGATATATTGGCCAAAATCTGGCGAAAATTTTCAGAATTCACAAAATTGTGCTTTGTAACAGGTGAGCTTGCCGTCGAAAGAGATGGCACAATGTAACGTCTCCGGAGATCAAATCAAAGAGCGAGAAGTGGCGCAGATGTTTCGAGACAGTGACTGTTTAACGAAGAGACGCAGAATTTTCGAACGCCTCTTGAAAGGCCTGCGCCTCTTATTTGCAACTTTAATGCGATGCCTTTGAAACTGAAATTTAGTATACCTCTTTCCACTTCATTTTCTCCTGATATATTGGCCAAAATCTGGCGAAAATTTCGAGAATACACAAAATTGAGCTTTGTAACAGGAGAACAAGCCGTCGACAGAGATGGCACAAAGTAACGTCTCCGGGGAGCAAATCAACGAGCGAGAAGTGGCGCAGATGTTTCGAGACAGTGATTGTTTAACAACGAGACGCAGAATTTTCGAACGCACCTTGAAAGGCCTGCGCCTCTTATTTGCAACTTTAATGCGATGCCTTTGAAACTGAAATTTAGTATACCTCTTTCCACTTCATTTTCTCCTGATATATTGGCCAAAATCTGGCGAAAATTTCGAGAATACACAAACTTGGGCTATGTAACAGGAGAACATGCCGTCGAAAGAGATGGAACAAAGTATCGTCTCCGGCGAGCAAATGAAAGAGCGAGAAGTGGCGCAGGTGTTTCGAGACAGTGACTGTTTCACGCAGAGGCGCAGAATTTTCGAACGCCTCTTGAAAGGCCTGCGCCTCTTATTTGCAACTTTAAGGCGATGCCTTTGGAGCTGAAATTTAGTATACCTCTTTCCACTTCATTTTCTCCTGATTTATTGGCCAAAATCTGGCGAAAATTTCGAGAATACACAAAATTGAGCTTTGTAACAGGAGAACAAGCCGTCGACAGAGATGGCACAAAGTAACGTCTCCGGCGAGCAAATGAAAGAGCGAGAAGTGGCGCAGGTGTTTCGAGACAGTGACTGTTTCACGCAGAGGCGCAGAATTTTCGAACGCCTCTTGAAAGGCCTGAGCCTCTTATTTGCAACTTTAAGGCGATGCCTTAGAAGCTGAAATTTAGTATACCTCTTTCCACTTCATGTTCTCCTGATATATTGGCCAAAATCTGGCGAAAATTTTCAGAATGCACAAAATTGTGCTTTGTAACAGGTGAGCATGCCGTCGAAAGAGATGGCACAATGTAACGTCTCCGGAGATCAAATCAAAGAGCGAGAAGTGGCGCAGATGTTTCGAGACAGTGACTGTTTAACGAAGACACGCAGAATTTTCGAACGCCTCTTGAAAGGCCTGCGCCTCTTATTTGCAACTTTAAGGCGATGCCTTTGAAGCTGAAATTTAGTATACCTCTTTCGACTTCATGTTCTCCTGATATATTGGCCAAAATCTGGCGAAAATTTTCAGAATTCACAAAATTGAGCTTTGTAACAGGAGAACATGCCGTCGACAGAGATGGCACAAAGTAACGTCTCCGGGGAGCAAATCAACGAGCGAGAAGTGGCGCAGGTGTTTCGAGACAGTGACTGTTTAACGATGAGGCGCAGAATTTTCGAACGCCTCTTGAAAGGCCTGCGCCTCTTATTTGCAACTTTAAGGCGATGCCTTTGAAGCTGAAATTTAGTATACCTCTTTCGACTTCATGTTCTCCTGATATATTGGCCAAAATCTGGCGAAAATTTTCAGAATGCACAAAATTGGGCTTTGTAACAGGAGAACATGCCGTCGAAAAAGATGGCACAATGTAACGTCTCCGGAGAGCAATCAAAGTGCAAGAAGTGGCGCAGATGTTTCGAGGCAGTGTCTGTATAACGAAGAGACGCAGAATTTTCGAACGCCTCTTGAAAGGCCTGCGCCTCTTATTTGCAACATTAAGGCGATGCCTTTGGAGCTGAAATTTAGTATACCTCTTTCCACTTCATTTTCTCCTGATTTATTGGCCAAAATCTGGCGAAAATTTCGAGAATACACAAAATTGAACTTTGTAACAGGAGAACAAGCCGTCGACAGAGATGGCACAAAGTAACGTCTCCGGGGAGCAAATCAACGAGCGAGAAGTGGCGCAGATGTTTCGAGACAGTGACTGTTTAACGATGAGGCGCAGAATTTTCGAACGCCTCTTGAAAGGCCTGCGCCTCTTATTTGCAACTTTAATGCGATGCCTTTGAAACTGAAATTTAGTATACCTCTTTCCACTTCATTTTCTCCTGATATATTGGCCAAAATCTGGCGAAAGTTTCGAGAATACACAAACTTGGGCTATGTAACAGGAGAACATGCCGTCGAAAGAGATGGAACAAAGTATCGTCTCCGGCGAGCAAATGAAAGAGCGAGAAGTGGCGCAGGTGTTTCGAGACAGTGACTGTTTAACGAAGACACGCAGAATTTTCGAACGCCTGTTGAAAGGCCTGCGCCTCTTATTTGCAACTTTAAGGCGATGCCTTTGAAGCTGAAATTTAGTATACCTCTTTCGACTTCATGTTCTCCTGATATATTGGCCAAAATCTGGCGAAAATTTTCAGAATTCACAAAATTGAGCTTTGTAACAGGAGAACATGCCGTCGACAGAGATGGCACAAAGTAACGTCTCCGGGGAGCAAATCAACGAGCGAGAAGTGGCGCAGATGTTTCGAGACATTGACTGTTTCACGCAGAGGCGCAGAATTTTCGAACGCCTCTTGAAAGGCCTGAGCCTCTTATTTGCAACTTTAAGGCGATGCCTTAGAAGCTGAAATTTAGTATACCTCTTTCCACTTCATGTTCTCCTGATATATTGGCCAAAATCTGGCGAAAATTTTCAGAATGCACAAAATTGTGCTTTGTAACAGGTGAGCATGCCGTCGAAAAAGATGGCACAATGTAACGTCTCCGGAGATCAAATCAAAGAGCGAGAAGTGGCGCAGATGTTTCGAGGCAGTGAATGTTTAACGAAGACACGCAGAATTTTCGAACGCCTCTTGAAAGGCCTGCGCCTCTTCTTTGCAACTTTAAGGCGATGCCTTTGAAGCTGAAATTTAGTATACCTCTTTCGACTTCATGTTCTCCTGATATATTGGCCAAAATCTGGCGAAAATTTTCAGAATGCACAAAATTGGGCTTTGTAACAGGAGAACATGCCGTCGAAAAAGATGGCACAATGTAACGTCTCCGGAGAGCAATCAAAGTGCAAGAAGTGGCGCAGATGTTTCGAGGCAGTGTCTGTATAACGAAGAGACGCAGAATTTTCGAACGCCTCTTGAAAGGCCTGCGCCTCTTATTTGCAACTTTAAGGCGATGCCTTTGGAGCTGAAATTTAGTATACCTCTTTCCACTTCATTTTCTCCTGATTTATTGGCCAAAATCTGGCGAAAATTTCGAGAATACACAAAATTGAGCTTTGTAACAGGAGAACAAGCCGTCGACAGAGATGGCACAAAGTAACGTCTCCGGCGAGCAAATGAAAGAGCGAGAAGTGGCGCAGGTGTTTCGAGACAGTGACTGTTTCACGCAGAGGCGCAGAATTTTCGAACGCCTCTTGAAAGGCCTGAGCCTCTTATTTGCAACTTTAAGGCGATGCCTTAGAAGCTGAAATTTAGTATACCTCTTTCCACTTCATGTTCTCCTGATATATTGGCCAAAATCTGGCGAAAATTTTCAGAATGCACTAAATTGTGCTTTGTAACAGGTGAGCATGCCGTCGAAAGAGATGGCACAATGTAACGTCTCCGGAGATCAAATCAAAGAGCGAGAAGTGGCGCAGATGTTTCGAGACAGTGACTGTTTAACGAAGACACGCAGAATTTTCGAACGCCTCTTGAAAGGCCTGCGCCTCTTATTTGCAACTTTAAGGCGATGCCTTTGAAGCTGAAATTTAGTATACCTCTTTCGACTTCATGTTCTCCTGATATATTGGCCAAAATCTGGCGAAAATTTTCAGAATTCACAAAATTGAGCTTTGTAACAGGAGAACATGCCGTCGACAGAGATGGCACAACGTAACGTCTCCGGGGAGCAAATCAACGAGCGAGAAGTGGCGCAGGTGTTTCGAGACAGTGACTGTTTAACGATGAGGCGCAGAATTTTCGAACGCCTCTTGAAAGGCCTGCGCCTCTTATTTGCAACTTTAAGGCGATGCCTTTGAAGCTGAAATTTAGTATACCTCTTTCGACTTCATGTTCTCCTGATATATTGGCCAAAATCTGGCGAAAATTTTCAGAATGCACAAAATTGGGCTTTGTAACAGGAGAACATGCCGTCGAAAAAGATGGCACAATGTAACGTCTCCGGAGAGCAATCAAAGTGCAAGAAGTGGCGCAGATGTTTCGAGGCAGTGTCTGTATAACGAAGAGACGCAGAATTTTCGAACGCCTCTTGAAAGGCCTGCGCCTCTTATTTGCAACATTAAGGCGATGCCTTTGGAGCTGAAATTTAGTATACCTCTTTCCACTTCATTTTCTCCTGATTTATTGGGGCCAAAATCTGGCGAAAATTTCGAGAATACACAAACTTGGGCTATGTAACAGGAGAACATGCCGTCGAAAGAGATGGAACAAAGTATCGTCTCCGGCGAGCAAATGAAAGAGCGAGAAGTGGCGCAGGTGTTTCGAGACAGTGACTGTTTCACGCAGAGGCGCAGAATTTTCGAACGCCTCTTGAAAGGCCTGCGCCTCTTATTTGCAACTTTAAGGCGATGCCTTTGGAGCTGAAATTTAGTATACCTCTTTCCACTTCATTTTCTCCTGATTTATTGGCCAAAATCTGGCGAAAATTTCGAGAATACACAAAATTGAGCTTTGTAACAGGAGAACAAGCCGTCGACAGAGATGGCACAAAGTAACGTCTCCGGGGAGCAAATCAACGAGCGAGAAGTGGCGCAGGTGTTTCGAGACAGTGACTGTTTCACGCAGAGGCGCAGAATTTTCGAACGCCTCTTGAAAGGCCTGAGCCTCTTATTTGCAACTTTAAGGCGATGCCTTAGAAGCTGAAATTTAGTATACCTCTTTCCACTTCATGTTCTCCTGATATATTGGCCAAAATCTGGCGAAAATTTTCAGAATGCACAAAATTGTGCTTTGTAACAGGTGAGCATGCCGTCGAAAGAGATGGCACAATGTAACGTCTCCGGAGATCAAATCAAAGAGCGAGAAGTGGCGCAGATGTTTCGAGACAGTGACTGTTTAACGAAGACACGCAGAATTTTCGAACGCCTCTTGAAAGGCCTGCGCCTCTTATTTGCAACTTTAAGGCGATGCCTTTGAAGCTGAAATTTAGTATACCTCTTTCGACTTCATGTTCTCCTGATATATTGGCCAAAATCTGGCGAAAATTTTCAGAATTCACAAAATTGAGCTTTGTAACAGGAGAACATGCCGTCGACAGAGATGGCACAAAGTAACGTCTCCGGGGAGCAAATCAACGAGCGAGAAGTGGCGCAGGTGTTTCGAGACAGTGACTGTTTAACGATGAGGCGCAGAATTTTCGAACGCCTCTTGAAAGGCCTGCGCCTCTTATTTGCAACTTTAAGGCGATGCCTTTGAAGCTGAAATTTAGTATACCTCTTTCGACTTCATGTTCTCCTGATATATTGGCCAAAATCTGGCGAAAATTTTCAGAATTCACAAAATTGAGCTTTGTAACAGGAGAACATGCCGTCGACAGAGATGGCACAAAGTAACGTCTCCGGGGAGCAAATCAACGAGCGAGAAGTGGCGCAGATGTTTCGAGACAGTGATTGTTTAACAACGAGACGCAGAATTTTCGAACGCACCTTGAAAGGCCTGCGCCTCTTTTTTGCAACTTTAATGCGATGCCTTTGAAACTGAAATTTAGTATACCTCTTTCCACTTCATTTTCTCCTGATATATTGGCCAAAATCTGGCGAAAATTTCGAGAATACACAAACTTGGGCTATGTAACAGGAGAACATGCCGTCGAAAGAGATGGAACAAAGTATCGTCTCCGGCGAGCAAATGAAAGAGCGAGAAGTGGCGCAGGTGTTTCGAGACAGTGACTGTTTCACGCAGAGGCGCAGAATTTTCGAACGCCTCTTGAAAGGCCTGCGCCTCTTATTTGCAACTTTAAGGCGATGCCTTTGGAGCTGAAATTTAGTATACCTCTTTCCACTTCATTTTCTCCTGATTTATTGGCCAAAATCTGGCGAAAATTTCGAGAATACACAAAATTGAGCTTTGTAACAGGAGAACAAGCCGTCGACAGAGATGGCACAAAGTAACGTCTCCGGCGAGCAAATGAAAGAGCGAGAAGTGGCGCAGGTGTTTCGAGACAGTGACTGTTTCACGCAGAGGCGCAGAATTTTCGAACGCCTCTTGAAAGGCCTGAGCCTCTTATTTGCAACTTTAAGGCGATGCCTTAGAAGCTGAAATTTAGTATACCTCTTTCCACTTCATGTTCTCCTGATATATTGGCCAAAATCTGGCGAAAATTTTCAGAATGCACAAAATTGTGCTTTGTAACAGGTGAGCATGCCGTCGAAAGAGATGGCACAATGTAACGTCTCCGGAGATCAAATCAAAGAGCGAGAAGTGGCGCAGATGTTTCGAGACAGTGACTGTTTAACGAAGACACGCAGAATTTTCGAACGCCTCTTGAAAGGCCTGCGCCTCTTATTTGCAACTTTAAGGCGATGCCTTTGAAGCTGAAATTTAGTATACCTCTTTCGACTTCATGTTCTCCTGATATATTGGCCAAAATCTGGCGAAAATTTTCAGAATTCACAAAATTGAGCTTTGTAACAGGAGAACATGCCGTCGACAGAGATGGCACAAAGTAACGTCTCCGGGGAGCAAATCAACGAGCGAGAAGTAGCGCAGGTGTTTCGAGACAGTGACTGTTTAACGATGAGGCGCAGAATTTTCGAACCCCTCTTGAAAGGCCTGCGCCTCTTATTTGCAACTTTAAGGCGATGCCTTTGAAGCTGAAATTTAGTATACCTCTTTCGACTTCATGTTCTCCTGATATATTGGCCAAAATCTGGCGAAAATTTTCAGAATGCACAAAATTGGGCTTTGTAACAGGAGAACATGCCGTCGAAAAAGATGGCACAATGTAACGTCTCCGTAGAGCAATCAAAGTGCAAGAAGTGGCGCAGATGTTTCGAGGCAGTGTCTGTATAACGAAGAGACGCAGAATTTTCGAACGCCTCTTGAAAGGCCTGCGCCTCTTATTTGCAACATTAAGGCGATGCCTTTGGAGCTGAAATTTAGTATACCTCTTTCCACTTCATTTTCTCCTGATTTATTGGCCAAAATCTGGCGAAAATTTCGAGAATACACAAAATTGAACTTTGTAACAGGAGAACAAGCCGTCGACAGAGATGGAACAAAGTATCGTCTCCGGCGAGCAAATGAAAGAGCGAGAAGTGGCGCAGGTGTTTCGAGACAGTGACTGTTTAACGAAGACACGCAGAATTTTCGAACGCCTCTTGAAAGGCCTGCGCCTCTTATTTGCAACATTAAGGCGATGCCTTTGGAGCTGAAATTTAGTATACCTCTTTCCACTTCATTTTCTCCTGATTTATTGGCCAAAATCTGGCGAAAATTTCGAGAATACACAAAATTGAGCTTTGTAACAGGAGAACAAGCCGTCGAAAGAGATGGCACAAAGTAACGTCTCCGGGGAGCAAATCAACGAGCGAGAAGTGGCGCAGATGTTTCGAGACAGTGACTGTTTAACGATGAGGCGCAGAATTTTCGAACGCCTCTTGAAAGGCCTGCGCCTCTTATTTGCAACTTTAATGCGATGCCTTTGAAACTGAAATTTAGTATACCTCTTTCCACTTCATTTTCTCCTGATATATTGGCCAAAATCTGGCGAAAGTTTCGAGAATACACAAACTTGGGCTTTGTAACAGGAGAACATGCCGTCGAAAGAGATGGAACAAAGTATCGTCTCCGGCGAGCAAATGAAAGAGCGAGAAGTGGCGCAGGTGTTTCGAGACAGTGACTGTTTAACGAAGACACGCAGAATTTTCGAACGCCTGTTGAAAGGCCTGCGCCTCTTATTTGCAACTTTAAGGCGATGCCTTTGAAGCTGAAATTTAGTATACCTCTTTCGACTTCATGTTCTCCTGATATATTGGCCAAAATCTGGCGAAAATTTTCAGAATTCACAAAATTGAGCTTTGTAACAGGAGAACATGCCGTCGACAGAGATGGCACAAAGTAACGTCTCCGGGGAGCAAATCAACGAGCGAGAAGTGGCGCAGATGTTTCGAGACAGTGGCTGTTTCACGCAGAGGCGCAGAATTTTCGAACGCCTCTTGAAAGGCCTGAGCCTCTTATTTGCAACTTTAAGGCGATGCCTTAGAAGCTGAAATTTAGTATACCTCTTTCCACTTCATGTTCTCCTGATATATTGGCCAAAATCTGGCGAAAATTTTCAGAATGCACAAAATTGTGCTTTGTAACAGGTGAGCATGCCGTCGAAAAAGATGGCACAATGTAACGTCTCCGGAGATCAAATCAAAGAGCGAGAAGTGGCGCAGATGTTTCGAGGCAGTGAATGTTTAACGAAGACACGCAGAATTTTCGAACGCCTCTTGAAAGGCCTGCGCCTCTTATTTGCAACTTTAAGGCGATGCCTTTGAAGCTGAAATTTAGTATACCTCTTTCCACTTCATTTTCTCCTGATTTATTGGCCAAAATCTGGCGAAAATTTTCAGAATTCACAAAATTGAGCTTTGTAACAGGAGAACATGCCGTCGACAGAGATGGCACAAAGTAACGTCTCCGGGGAGCAAATCAACGAGCGAGAAGTGGCGCAGATGTTTCGAGACAGTGACTGTTTCACGCAGAGGCGCAGAATTTTCGAACGCCTCTTGAAAGGCCTGAGCCTCTTATTTGCAACTTTAAGGCGATGCCTTAGAAGCTGAAATTTAGTATACCTCTTTCCACTTCATGTTCTCCTGATATATTGGCCAAAATCTGGCGAAAATTTTCAGAATGCACAAAATTGTGCTTTGTAACAGGTGAGCATGCCGTCGAAAGAGATGGCACAATGTAACGTCTCCGGAGATCAAATCAAAGAGCGAGAAGTGGCGCAGATGTTTCGAGACAGTGACTGTTTAACGAAGACACGCAGAATTTTCGAACGCCTCTTGAAAGGCCTGCGCCTCTTATTTGCAACTTTAAGGCGATGCCTTTGAAGCTGAAATTTAGTATACCTCTTTCGACTTCATGTTCTCCTGATATATTGGCCAAAATCTGGCGAAAATTTTCAGAATTCACAAAATTGAGCTTTGTAACAGGAGAACATGCCGTCGACAGAGATGGCACAAAGTAACGTCTCCGGGGAGCAAATCAACGAGCGAGAAGTGGCGCAGGTGTTTCGAGACAGTGACTGTTTAACGATGAGGCGCAGAATTTTCGAACGCCTCTTGAAAGGCCTGCGCCTCTTATTTGCAACTTTAAGGCGATGCCTTTGAAGCTGAATTTTAGTATACCTCTTTCGACTTCATGTTCTCCTGATATATTGGCCAAAATCTGGCGAAAATTTTCAGAATGCACAAAATTGGGCTTTGTAACAGGAGAACATGCCGTCGAAAAAGATGGCACAATGTAACGTCTCCGGAGAGCAATCAAAGTGCAAGAAGTGGCGCAGATGTTTCGAGGCAGTGTCTGTATAACGAAGAGACGCAGAATTTTCGAACGCCTCTTGAAAGGCCTGCGCCTCTTATTTGCAACATTAAGGCGATGCCTTTGGAGCTGAAATTTAGTATACCTCTTTCCACTTCATTTTCTCCTGATTTATTGGCCAAAATCTGGCGAAAATTTCGAGAATACACAAAATTGAGCTTTGTAACAGGAGAACAAGCCGTCGACAGAGATGGCACAAAGTAACGTCTCCGGGGAGCAAATCAACGAGCGAGAAGTGGCGCAGATGTTTCGAGACAGTGATTGTTTAACAACGAGACGCAGAATTTTCGAACGCACCTTGAAAGGCCTGCGCCTCTTATTTGCAACTTTAATGCGATGCCTTTGAAACTGAAATTTAGTATACCTCTTTCCACTTCATTTTCTCCTGATATATTGGCCAAAATCTGGCGAAAGTTTCGAGAATACACAAACTTGGGCTATGTAACAGGAGAACATGCCGTCGAAAGAGATGGAACAAAGTATCGTCTCCGGCGAGCAAATGAAAGAGCGAGAAGTGGCGCAGGTGTTTCGAGACAGTGACTGTTTAACGAAGACACGCAGAATTTTCGAACGCCTGTTGAAAGGCCTGCGCCTCTTATTTGCAACTTTAAGGCGATGCCTTTGGAGCTGAAATTTAGTATACCTCTTTCCACTTCATTTTCTCCTGATTTATTGGCCAAAATCTGGCGAAAATTTCGAGAATACACAAAATTGAGCTTTGTAACAGGAGAACAAGCCGTCGACAGAGATGGCACAAAGTAACGTCTCCGGCGAGCAAATGAAAGAGCGAGAAGTGGCGCAGGTGTTTCGAGACAGTGACTGTTTCACGCAGAGGCGCAGAATTTTCGAACGCCTCTTGAAAGGCCTGAGCCTCTTATTTGCAACTTTAAGGCGATGCCTTAGAAGCTGAAATTTAGTATACCTCTTTCCACTTCATGTTCTCCTGATATATTGGCCAAAATCTGGCGAAAATTTTCAGAATGCACAAAATTGTGCTTTGTAACAGGTGAGCATGCCGTCGAAAGAGATGGCACAATGTAACGTCTCCGGAGATCAAATCAAAGAGCGAGAAGTGGCGCCGATGTTTCGAGACAGTGACTGTTTAACGAAGACACGCAGAATTTTCGAACGCCTCTTGAAAGGCCTGCGCCTCTTATTTGCAACTTTAAGGCGATGCCTTTGAAGCTGAAATTTAGTATACCTCTTTCGACTTCATGTTCTCCTGATATATTGGCCAAAATCTGGCGAAAATTTTCAGAATTCACAAAATTGAGCTTTGTAACAGGAGAACATGCCGTCGACAGAGATGGCACAAAGTAACGTCTCCGGGGAGCAAATCAACGAGCGAGAAGTGGCGCAGATGTTTCGAGACAGTGATTGTTTAACAACGAGACGCAGAATTTTCGAACGCACCTTGAAAGGCCTGCGCCTCTTATTTGCAACTTTAATGCGATGCCTTTGAAACTGAAATTTAGTATACCTCTTTCCACTTCATTTTCTCCTGATATATTGGCCAAAATCTGGCGAAAATTTCGAGAATACACAAACTTGGGCTATGTAACAGGAGAACATGCCGTCGAAAGAGATGGAACAAAGTATCGTCTCCGGCGAGCAAATGAAAGAGCGAGAAGTGGCGCAGGTGTTTCGAGACAGTGACTGTTTCACGCAGAGGCGCAGAATTTTCGAACGCCTCTTGAAAGGCCTGCGCCTCTTATTTGCAACTTTAAGGCGATGCCTTTGGAGCTGAAATTTAGTATACCTCTTTCCACTTCATTTTCTCCTGATTTATTGGCCAAAATCTGGCGAAAATTTCGAGAATACACAAAATTGAGCTTTGTAACAGGAGAACAAGCCGTCGACAGAGATGGCACAAAGTAACGTCTCCGGCGAGCAAATAAAAGAGCGAGAAGTGGCGCAGGTGTTTCGAGACAGTGACTGTTTCACGCAGAGGCGCAGAATTTTCGAACGCCTCTTGAAAGGCCTGAGCCCCTTATTTGCAACTTTAAGGCGATGCCTTAGAAGCTGAAATTTAGTATACCTCTTTCCACTTCATGTTCTCCTGATATATTGGCCAAAATCTGGCGAAAATTTTCAGAATGCACAAAATTGTGCTTTGTAACAGGTGAGCATGCCGTCGAAAGAGATGGCACAATGTAACGTCTCCGGAGATCAAATCAAAGAGCGAGAAGTGGCGCAGATGTTTCGAGACAGTGACTGTTTAACGAAGACACGCAGAATTTTCGAACGCCTCTTGAAAGGCCTGCGCCTCTTATTTGCAACTTTAAGGCGATGCCTTTGAAGCTGAAATTTAGTATACCTCTTTCGACTTCATGTTCTCCTGATATATTGGCCAAAATCTGGCGAAAATTTTCAGAATTCACAAAATTGAGCTTTGTAACAGGAGAACATGCCGTCGACAGAGATGGCACAAAGTAACGTCTCCGGGGAGCAAATCAACGAGCGAGAAGTGGCGCAGGTGTTTCGAGACAGTGACTGTTTAACGATGAGGCGCAGAATTTTCGAACGCCTCTTGAAAGGCCTGCGCCTCTTATTTGCAACTTTAAGGCGATGCCTTTGAAGCTGAAATTTAGTATACCTCTTTCGACTTCATGTTCTCCTGATATATTGGCCAAAATCTGGCGAAAATTTTCAGAATGCACAAAATTGGGCTTTGTAACAGGAGAACATGCCGTCGAAAAAGATGGCACAATGTAACGTCTCCGGAGAGCAATCAAAGTGCAAGAAGTGGCGCAGATGTTTCGAGGCAGTGTCTGTATAACGAAGAGACGCAGAATTTTCGAACGCCTCTTGAAAGGCCTGCGCCTCTTATTTGCAACATTAAGGCGATGCCTTTGGAGCTGAAATTTAGTATACCTCTTTCCACTTCATTTTCTCCTGATTTATTGGCCAAAATCTGGCGAAAATTTCGAGAATACACAAAATTGAACTTTGTAACAGGAGAACAAGCCGTCGACAGAGATGGCACAAAGTAACGTCTCCGGGGAGCAAATCAAAGAGCGAGAAGTGGCGCAGATGTTTCGAGACAGTGACTGTTTAACGATGAGGCGCAGAATTTTCGAACGCCTCTTGAAAGGCCTTCGCCTCTTATTTGCAACTTTAATGCGATGCCTTTGAAACTGAAATTTAGTATACCTCTTTCCACTTCATTTTCTCCTGATATATTGGCCAAAATCTGGCGAAAGTTTCGAGAATACACAAACTTGGGCTATGTAACAGGAGAACATGCCGTCGAAAGAGATGGCACAATGTAACGTCTCCGGAGATCAAATCAAAGAGCGAGAAGTGGCGCAGATGTTTCGAGACAGTGACTGTTTAACGAAGACACGCAGAATTTTCGAACGCCTCTTGAAAGGCCTGCGCCTCTTATTTGCAACTTTAAGGCGATGCCTTTGAAGCTGAAATTTAGTATACCTCTTTCGACTTCATGTTCTCCTGATATATTGGCCAAAATCTGGCGAAAATTTTCAGAATTCACAAAATTGAGCTTTGTAACAGGAGAACATGCCGTCGACAGAGATGGCACAAAGTAACGTCTCCGGGGAGCAAATCAACGAGCGAGAAGTGGCGCAGGTGTTTCGAGACAGTGACTGTTTAACGATGAGGCGCAGAATTTTCGAACGCCTCTTGAAAGGCCTGCGCCTCTTATTTGCAACTTTAAGGCGATGCCTTTGAAGCTGAAATTTAGTATACCTCTTTCGACTTCATGTTCTCCTGATATATTGGCCAAAATCTGGCGAAAATTTTCAGAATGCACAAAATTGGGCTTTGTAACAGGAGAACATGCCGTCGAAAAAGATGGCACAATGTAACGTCTCCGGAGAGCAATCAAAGTGCAAGAAGTGGCGCAGATGTTTCGAGGCAGTGTCTGTATAACGAAGAGACGCAGAATTTTCGAACGCCTCTTGAAAGGCCTGCGCCTCTTATTTGCAACATTAAGGCGATGCCTTTGGAGCTGAAATTTAGTATACCTCTTTCCACTTCATGTTCTCCTGATATATTGGCCAAAATCTGGCGAAAATTTTCAGAATGCACAAAATTGTGCTTTGTAACAGGTGAGCATGCCGTCGAAAAAGATGGCACAATGTAACGTCTCCGGAGAGCAATCAAAGTGCAAGAAGTGGCGCAGATGTTTCGAGGCAGTGTCTGTATAACGAAGAGACGCAGAATTTTCGAACGCCTCTTGAAAGGCCTGCGCCTCTTATTTGCAACATTAAGGCGATGCCTTTGGAGCTGAAATTTAGTATACCTCTTTCGACTTCATGTTCTCCTGATATATTGGCCAAAATCTGGCGAAAATTTTCAGAATGCACAAAATTGGGCTTTGTAACAGGAGAACATGCCGTCGAAAAAGATGGCACAATGTAACGTCTCCGGCGAGCAAATGAAAGAGCGAGAAGTGGCGCAGGTGTTTCGAGACAGTGACTGTTTAACGAAGACACGCAGAATTTTCGAACGCCTGTTGAAAGGCCTGCGCCTCTTATTTGCAACTTTAAGGCGATGCCTTTGAAGCTGAAATTTAGTATACCTCTTTCGACTTCATGTTCTCCTGATATATTGGCCAAAATCTGGCGAAAATTTTCAGAATGCACAAAATTGTGCTTTGTAACAGGTGAGCATGCCGTCGAAAAAGATGGCACAATGTAACGTCTCCGGAGATCAAATCAAAGAGCGAGAAGTGGCGCAGATGTTTCGAGGCAGTGAATGTTTAACGAAGACACGCAGAATTTTCGAACGCCTCTTGAAAGGCCTGCGCCTCTTATTTGCAACTTTAAGGCGATGCCTTTGAAGCTGAAATTTAGTATACCTCTTTCCACTTCATTTTCTCCTGATTTATTGGCCAAAATCTGGCGAAAATTTTCAGAATTCACAAAATTGAGCTTTGTAACAGGAGAACATGCCGTCGACAGAGATGGCACAAAGTAACGTCTCCGGGGAGCAAATCAACGAGCGAGAAGTGGCGCAGATGTTTCGAGACAGTGACTGTTTAACGATGAGGCGCAGAATTTTCGAACGCCTCTTGAAAGGCCTGCGCCTCTTATTTGCAACTTTAAGGCGATGCCTTTGAAGCTGAAATTTAGTATACCTCTTTCGACTTCATGTTCTCCTGATATATTGGCCAAAATCTGGCGAAAATTTTCAGAATGCACAAAATTGGGCTTTGTAACAGGAGAACATGCCGTCGAAAAAGATGGCACAATGTAACGTCTCCGGAGAGCAATCAAAGTGCAAGAAGTGGCGCAGATGTTTCGAGGCAGTGTCTGTATAACGAAGAGACGCAGAATTTTCGAACGCCTCTTGAAAGGCCAGCGCCTCTTATTTGCAACTTTAAGGCGATGCCTTTGGAGCTGAAATTTAGTATACCTCTTTCCACTTCATTTTCTCCTGATTTATTGGCCAAAATCTGGCGAAAATTTCGAGAATACACAAAATTGAGCTTTGTAACAGGAGAACAAGCCGTCGACAGAGATGGCACAAAGTAACGTCTCCGGCGAGCAAATGAAAGAGCGAGAAGTGGCGCAGGTGTTTCGAGACAGTGACTGTTTCACGCAGAGGCGCAGAATTTTCGAACGCCTCTTGAAAGGCCTGAGCCTCTTATTTGCAACTTTAAGGCGATGCCTTAGAAGCTGAAATTTAGTATACCTCTTTCCACTTCATGTTCTCCTGATATATTGGCCAAAATCTGGCGAAAATTTTCAGAATGCACAAAATTGTGCTTTGTAACAGGTGAGCATGCCGTCGAAAGAGATGGCACAATGTAACGTCTCCGGAGATCAAATCAAAGAGCGAGAAGTGGCGCAGATGTTTCGAGACAGTGACTGTTTAACGAAGACACGCAGAATTTTCGAACGCCTCTTGAAAGGCCTGCGCCTCTTATTTGCAACTTTAAGGCGATGCCTTTGAAGCTGAAATTTAGTATACCTCTTTCGACTTCATGTTCTCCTGATATATTGGCCAAAATCTGGCGAAAATTTTCAGAATGCACAAAATTGTGCTTTGTAACAGGTGAGCATGCCGTCGAAAAAGATGGCACAATGTAACGTCTCCGGAGATCAAATCAAAGAGCGAGAAGTGGCGCAGGTGTTTCGAGGCAGTGAATGTTTAACGAAGACACGCAGAATTTTCGAACGCCTCTTGAAAGGCCTGCGCCTCTTATTTGCAACTTTAAGGCGATGCCTTTGAAGCTGAAATTTAGTATACCTCTTTCCACTTCATTTTCTCCTGATTTATTGGCCAAAATCTGGCGAAAATTTTCAGAATTCACAAAATTGAGCTTTGTAACAGGAGAACATGCCGTCGACAGAGATGGCACAAAGTAACGTCTCCGGGGAGCAAATCAACGAGCGAGAAGTGGCGCAGATGTTTCGAGACAGTGACTGTTTAACGATGAGGCGCAGAATTTTCGAACGCCTCTTGAAAGGCCTGCGCCTCTTATTTGCAACTTTAAGGCGATGCCTTTGAAGCTGAAATTTAGTATACCTCTTTCGACTTCATGTTCTCCTGATATATTGGCCAAAATCTGGCGAAAATTTTCAGAATGCACAAAATTGGGCTTTGTAACAGGAGAACATGCCGTCGAAAAAGATGGCACAATGTAACGTCTCCGGAGAGCAATCAAAGTGCAAGAAGTGGCGCAGATGTTTCGAGGCAGTGTCTGTATAACGAAGAGACGCAGAATTTTCGAACGCCTCTTGAAAGGCCAGCGCCTCTTATTTGCAACTTTAAGGCGATGCCTTTGGAGCTGAAATTTAGTATACCTCTTTCCACTTCATTTTCTCCTGATTTATTGGCCAAAATCTGGCGAAAATTTCGAGAATACACAAAATTGAGCTTTGTAACAGGAGAACAAGCCGTCGACAGAGATGGCACAAAGTAACGTCTCCGGCGAGCAAATGAAAGAGCGAGAAGTGGCGCAGGTGTTTCGAGACAGTGACTGTTTCACGCAGAGGCGCAGAATTTTCGAACGCCTCTTGAAAGGCCTGAGCCTCTTATTTGCAACTTTAAGGCGATGCCTTAGAAGCTGAAATTTAGTATACCTCTTTCCACTTCATGTTCTCCTGATATATTGGCCAAAATCTGGCGAAAATTTTCAGAATGCACAAAATTGTGCTTTGTAACAGGTGAGCATGCCGTCGAAAGAGATGGCACAATGTAACGTCTCCGGAGATCAAATCAAAGAGCGAGAAGTGGCGCAGATGTTTCGAGACAGTGACTGTTTAACGAAGACACGCAGAATTTTCGAACGCCTCTTGAAAGGCCTGCGCCTCTTATTTGCAACTTTAAGGCGATGCCTTTGAAGCTGAAATTTAGTATACCTCTTTCCACTTCATGTTCTCCTGATATATTGGCCAAAATCTGCCGAAAATTTTCAGAATTCACAAAATTGAGCTTTGTAACAGGAGAACATGCCGTCGACAGAGATGGCACAAAGTAACGTCTCCGGGGAGCAAATCAACGAGCGAGAAGTGGCGCAGGTGTTTCGAGACAGTGACTGTTTAACGATGAGGCGCAGAATTTTCGAACGCCTCTTGAAAGGCCTGCGCCTCTTATTTGCAACTTTAAGGCGATGCCTTTGAAGCTGAAATTTAGTATACCTCTTTCGACTTCATGTTCTCCTGATATATTGGCCAAAATCTGGCGAAAATTTTCAGAATGCACAAAATTGGGCTTTGTAACAGGAGAACATGCCGTCGAAAAAGATGGCACAATGTAACGTCTCCGGAGAGCAATCAAAGTGCAAGAAGTGGCGCAGATGTTTCGAGGCAGTGTCTGTATAACGAAGAGACGCAGAATTTTCGAACGCCTCTTGAAAGGCCTGAGCCCCTTATTTGCAACTTTAAGGCGATGCCTTAGAAGCTGAAATTTAGTATACCTCTTTCCACTTCATGTTCTCCTGATATATTGGCCAAAATCTGGCGAAAATTTTCAGAATTCACAAAATTGAGCTTTGTAACAGGAGAACATGCCGTCGACAGAGATGGCACAAAGTAACGTCTCCGGGGAGCAAATCAACGAGCGAGAAGTGGCGCAGGTGTTTCGAGACAGTGACTGTTTAACGATGAGGCGCAGAATTTTCGAACGCCTCTTGAAAGGCCTGCGCCTCTTATTTGCAACTTTAAGGCGATGCCTTTGAAGCTGAAATTTAGTATACCTCTTTCGACTTCATGTTCTCCTGATATATTGGCCAAAATCTGGCGAAAATTTTCAGAATGCACAAAATTGGGCTTTGTAACAGGAGAACATGCCGTCGAAAAAGATGGCACAATGTAACGTCTCCGGAGAGCAATCAAAGTGCAAGAAGTGGCGCAGATGTTTCGAGGCAGTGTCTGTATAACGAAGAGACGCAGAATTTTCGAACGCCTCTTGAAAGGCCTGCGCCTCTTATTTGCAACATTAAGGCGATGCCTTTGGAGCTGAAATTTAGTATACCTCTTTCCACTTCATTTTCTCCTGATTTATTGGCCAAAATCTGGCGAAAATTTCGAGAATACACAAAATTGAACTTTGTAACAGGAGAACAAGCCGTCGACAGAGATGGCACAAAGTAACGTCTCCGGGGAGCAAATCAAAGAGCGAGAAGTGGCGCAGATGTTTCGAGACAGTGACTGTTTAACGATGAGGCGCAGAATTTTCGAACGCCTCTTGAAAGGCCTTCGCCTCTTATTTGCAACTTTAATGCGATGCCTTTGAAACTGAAATTTAGTATACCTCTTTCCACTTCATTTTCTCCTGATATATTGGCCAAAATCTGGCGAAAGTTTCGAGAATACACAAACTTGGGCTATGTAACAGGAGAACATGCCGTCGAAAGAGATGGCACAATGTAACGTCTCCGGAGATCAAATCAAAGAGCGAGAAGTGGCGCAGATGTTTCGAGACAGTGACTGTTTAACGAAGACACGCAGAATTTTCGAACGCCTCTTGAAAGGCCTGCGCCTCTTATTTGCAACTTTAAGGCGATGCCTTTGAAGCTGAAATTTAGTATACCTCTTTCGACTTCATGTTCTCCTGATATATTGGCCAAAATCTGGCGAAAATTTTCAGAATTCACAAAATTGAGCTTTGTAACAGGAGAACATGCCGTCGACAGAGATGGCACAAAGTAACGTCTCCGGGGAGCAAATCAACGAGCGAGAAGTGGCGCAGGTGTTTCGAGACAGTGACTGTTTAACGATGAGGCGCAGAATTTTCGAACGCCTCTTGAAAGGCCTGCGCCTCTTATTTGCAACTTTAAGGCGATGCCTTTGAAGCTGAAATTTAGTATACCTCTTTCGACTTCATGTTCTCCTGATATATTGGCCAAAATCTGGCGAAAATTTTCAGAATGCACAAAATTGGGCTTTGTAACAGGAGAACATGCCGTCGAAAAAGATGGCACAATGTAACGTCTCCGGAGAGCAATCAAAGTGCAAGAAGTGGCGCAGATGTTTCGAGGCAGTGTCTGTATAACGAAGAGACGCAGAATTTTCGAACGCCTCTTGAAAGGCCTGCGCCTCTTATTTGCAACATTAAGGCGATGCCTTTGGAGCTGAAATTTAGTATACCTCTTTCCACTTCATTTTCTCCTGATTTATTGGCCAAAATCTGGCGAAAATTTCGAGAATACACAAAATTGAACTTTGTAACAGGAGAACAAGCCGTCGACAGAGATGGCACAAAGTAACGTCTCCGGGGAGCAAATCAACGAGCGAGAAGTGGCGCAGATGTTTCGAGACAGTGACTGTTTAACGATGAGGCGCAGAATTTTCGAACGCCTCTTGAAAGGCCTTCGCCTCTTATTTGCAACTTTAATGCGATGCCTTTGAAACTGAAATTTAGTATACCTCTTTCCACTTCATTTTCTCCTGATATATTGGCCAAAATCTGGCGAAAGTTTCGAGAATACACAAACTTGGGCTATGTAACAGGAGAACATGCCGTCGAAAGAGATGGAACAAAGTATCGTCTCCGGCGAGCAAATGAAAGAGCGAGAAGTGGCGCAGGTGTTTCGAGACAGTGACTGTTTAACGAAGACACGCAGAATTTTCGAACGCCTGTTGAAAGGCCTGCGCCTCTTATTTGCAACTTTAAGGCGATGCCTTTGAAGCTGAAATTTAGTATACCTCTTTCGACTTCATGTTCTCCTGATATATTGGCCAAAATCTGGCGAAAATTTTCAGAATGCACAAAATTGTGCTTTGTAACAGGTGAGCATGCCGTCGAAAAAGATGGCACAATGTAACGTCTCCGGAGATCAAATCAAAGAGCGAGAAGTGGCGCAGATGTTTCGAGGCAGTGAATGTTTAACGAAGACACGCAGAATTTTCGAACGCCTCTTGAAAGGCCTGCGCCTCTTATTTGCAACTTTAAGGCGATGCCTTTGAAGCTGAAATTTAGTATACCTCTTTCCACTTCATTTTCTCCTGATTTATTGGCCAAAATCTGGCGAAAATTTTCAGAATTCACAAAATTGAGCTTTGTAACAGGAGAACATGCCGTCGACAGAGATGGCACAAAGTAACGTCTCCGGGGAGCAAATCAACGAGCGAGAAGTGGCGCAGATGTTTCGAGACAGTGACTGTTTAACGATGAGGCGCAGAATTTTCGAACGCCTCTTGAAAGGCCTGCGCCTCTTATTTGCAACTTTAAGGCGATGCCTTTGAAGCTGAAATTTAGTATACCTCTTTCGACTTCATGTTCTCCTGATATATTGGCCAAAATCTGGCGAAAATTTTCAGAATGCACAAAATTGGGCTTTGTAACAGGAGAACATGCCGTCGAAAAAGATGGCACAATGTAACGTCTCCGGAGAGCAATCAAAGTGCAAGAAGTGGCGCAGATGTTTCGAGGCAGTGTCTGTATAACGAAGAGACGCAGAATTTTCGAACGCCTCTTGAAAGGCCAGCGCCTCTTATTTGCAACTTTAAGGCGATGCCTTTGGAGCTGAAATTTAGTATACCTCTTTCCACTTCATTTTCTCCTGATTTATTGGCCAAAATCTGGCGAAAATTTCGAGAATACACAAAATTGAGCTTTGTAACAGGAGAACAAGCCGTCGACAGAGATGGCACAAAGTAACGTCTCCGGCGAGCAAATGAAAGAGCGAGAAGTGGCGCAGGTGTTTCGAGACAGTGACTGTTTCACGCAGAGGCGCAGAATTTTCGAACGCCTCTTGAAAGGCCTGAGCCTCTTATTTGCAACTTTAAGGCGATGCCTTAGAAGCTGAAATTTAGTATACCTCTTTCCACTTCATGTTCTCCTGATATATTGGCCAAAATCTGGCGAAAATTTTCAGAATGCACAAAATTGTGCTTTGTAACAGGTGAGCATGCCGTCGAAAGAGATGGCACAATGTAACGTCTCCGGAGATCAAATCAAAGAGCGAGAAGTGGCGCAGATGTTTCGAGACAGTGACTGTTTAACGAAGACACGCAGAATTTTCGAACGCCTCTTGAAAGGCCTGCGCCTCTTATTTGCAACTTTAAGGCGATGCCTTTGAAGCTGAAATTTAGTATACCTCTTTCGACTTCATGTTCTCCTGATATATTGGCCAAAATCTGGCGAAAATTTTCAGAATGCACAAAATTGTGCTTTGTAACAGGTGAGCATGCCGTCGAAAAAGATGGCACAATGTAACGTCTCCGGAGATCAAATCAAAGAGCGAGAAGTGGCGCAGGTGTTTCGAGGCAGTGAATGTTTAACGAAGACACGCAGAATTTTCGAACGCCTCTTGAAAGGCCTGCGCCTCTTATTTGCAACTTTAAGGCGATGCCTTTGAAGCTGAAATTTAGTATACCTCTTTCCACTTCATTTTCTCCTGATTTATTGGCCAAAATCTGGCGAAAATTTTCAGAATTCACAAAATTGAGCTTTGTAACAGGAGAACATGCCGTCGACAGAGATGGCACAAAGTAACGTCTCCGGGGAGCAAATCAACGAGCGAGAAGTGGCGCAGATGTTTCGAGACAGTGACTGTTTAACGATGAGGCGCAGAATTTTCGAACGCCTCTTGAAAGGCCTGCGCCTCTTATTTGCAACTTTAAGGCGATGCCTTTGAAGCTGAAATTTAGTATACCTCTTTCGACTTCATGTTCTCCTGATATATTGGCCAAAATCTGGCGAAAATTTTCAGAATGCACAAAATTGGGCTTTGTAACAGGAGAACATGCCGTCGAAAAAGATGGCACAATGTAACGTCTCCGGAGAGCAATCAAAGTGCAAGAAGTGGCGCAGATGTTTCGAGGCAGTGTCTGTATAACGAAGAGACGCAGAATTTTCGAACGCCTCTTGAAAGGCCAGCGCCTCTTATTTGCAACTTTAAGGCGATGCCTTTGGAGCTGAAATTTAGTATACCTCTTTCCACTTCATTTTCTCCTGATTTATTGGCCAAAATCTGGCGAAAATTTCGAGAATACACAAAATTGAGCTTTGTAACAGGAGAACAAGCCGTCGACAGAGATGGCACAAAGTAACGTCTCCGGCGAGCAAATGAAAGAGCGAGAAGTGGCGCAGGTGTTTCGAGACAGTGACTGTTTCACGCAGAGGCGCAGAATTTTCGAACGCCTCTTGAAAGGCCTGAGCCTCTTATTTGCAACTTTAAGGCGATGCCTTAGAAGCTGAAATTTAGTATACCTCTTTCCACTTCATGTTCTCCTGATATATTGGCCAAAATCTGGCGAAAATTTTCAGAATGCACAAAATTGTGCTTTGTAACAGGTGAGCATGCCGTCGAAAGAGATGGCACAATGTAACGTCTCCGGAGATCAAATCAAAGAGCGAGAAGTGGCGCAGATGTTTCGAGACAGTGACTGTTTAACGAAGACACGCAGAATTTTCGAACGCCTCTTGAAAGGCCTGCGCCTCTTATTTGCAACTTTAAGGCGATGCCTTTGAAGCTGAAATTTAGTATACCTCTTTCCACTTCATGTTCTCCTGATATATTGGCCAAAATCTGCCGAAAATTTTCAGAATTCACAAAATTGAGCTTTGTAACAGGAGAACATGCCGTCGACAGAGATGGCACAAAGTAACGTCTCCGGGGAGCAAATCAACGAGCGAGAAGTGGCGCAGGTGTTTCGAGACAGTGACTGTTTAACGATGGACGCAGAATTTTCGAACGCCTCTTGAAAGGCCTGCGCCTCTTATTTGCAACTTTAAGGCGATGCCTTTGGAGCTGAAATTTAGTACACCTCTTTCCACTTCATTTTCTCCTGATTTATTGGCCAAAATCTGGCGAAAATTTCGAGAATACCCAAAATTGAGCTTTGTAACAGGAGAACAAGCCGTCGACAGAGATGGCACAAAGTAACGTCTCCGGGGAGCAAATCAACGAGCGAGAAGTGGCGCAGATGTTTCGAGACAGTGATTGTTTAACAACGAGACGCAGAATTTTCGAACGCACCTTGAAAGGCCTGCGCCTCTTATTTGCAACTTTAATGGGATGCCTTTGAAACTGAAATTTAGTATACCTCTTTCCACTTCATTTTCTCCTGATATATTGGCCAAAATCTGGCGAAAGTTTCGAGAATACACAAACTTGGGCTATGTAACAGGAGAACATGCCGTCGAAAGAGATGGAACAAAGTATCGTCTCCGGCGAGCAAATGAAAGAGCGAGAAGTGGCGCAGGTGTTTCGAGACAGTGACTGTTTAACGAAGACACGCAGAATTTTCGAACGCCTGTTGGAAGGCCTGCGCCTCTTATTTGCAACTTTAAGGCGATACCTTTGAAGCTGAAATTTAGTATACCTCTTTCGACTTCATGTTCTCCTGATATATTGGCCAAAATCTGGCGAAAATTTTCAGAATGCACAAAATTGGGCTTTGTAACAGGAGAACATGCCGTCGAAAAAGATGGCACAATGTAACGTCTCCGGAGAGCAATCAAAGTGCAAGAAGTGGCGCAGATGTTTCGAGGCAGTGTCTGTATAACGAAGAGACGCAGAATTTTCGAACGCCTCTTGAAAGACCTGCGCCTCTTATTTGCAACTTTAAGGCGATGCCTTTGGAGCTGAAATTTAGTATACCTCTTTCCACTTCATTTTCTCCTGATTTATTGGCCAAAATCTGGCGAAAATTTCGAGAATACACAAAATTGAGCTTTGTAACAGGAGAACAAGCCGTCGACAGAGATGGCACAAAGTAACGTCTCCGGGGAGCAAATCAACGAGCGAGAAGTGGCGCAGATGTTTCGAGACAGTGATTGTTTAACAACGAGACGCAGAATTTTCGAACGCACCTTGAAAGGCCTGCGCCTCTTATTTGCAACTTTAATGCGATGCCTTTGAAACTGAAATTTAGTATACCTCTTTCCACTTCATTTTCTCCTGATATATTGGCCAAAATCTGGCGAAAATTTCGAGAATACACAAACTTGGGCTATGTAACAGGAGAACATGCCGTCGAAAGAGATGGCACAAAGTATCGTCTCCGGCGAGCAAATGAAAGAGCGAGAAGTGGCGCAGGTGTTTAGAGACAGTGACTGTTTCACGCAGAGGCGCAGAATTTTCGAACGCCTCTTGAAAGGCCTGCGCCTCTTATTTGCAACTTTAAGGCGATGCCTTTGGAGCTGAAATTTAGTATACCTGTTTCCACTTCATTTTCTCCTGATATATTGGCCAAAATCTGGCGAAAATTTTCAGAATTCACAAAATTGAGCTTTGTAACAGGAGAACATGCCGTCGACAGAGATGGCACAAAGTAACGTCTCCGGGGACCAAATCAACGATCGAAAAGTGGCGCAGATGTTTCGAGACAGTGACTGTTTAACGATGAGGCGCAGAATTTTCGAACGCCTCTTGAAAGGCCTGCGCCTCTTGTTTGCAACTTTAAGGCGATGCCTTTGAAGCTGAAATTTAGTATACCTCTTTCGACTTCATGTTCTCCTGATATATTGGCCAAAATCTGGCGAAAATTTTCAGAATTCACAAAATTGAGCTTTGTAACAGGAGAACATGCCGTCGACAGAGATGGCACAAAGTAACGTCTCCGGGGAGCAAATCAACGAGCGAGAAGTGGCGCAGATGTTTCGAGACAGTGACTGTTTAACGATGAGGCGCAGAATTTTCGAACGCCTCTTGAAAGGCCTGCGCCTCTTATTTGCAACTTTAAGGCTATGCCTTTGAAGCTGAAATTTAGTATACCTCTTTCGACTTCATGTTCTCCTGATATATTGGCCAAAATCTGGCGAAAATTTTCAGAATGCACAAAATTGGGCTTTGTAACAGGAGAACATGCCGTCGAAAAAGATGGCACAATGTAACGTCTCCGGAGAGCAATCAAAGTGCAAGAAGTGGCGCAGATGTTTCGAGGCAGTGTCTGTATAACGAAGAGACGCAGAATTTTCGAACGCCTCTTGAAAGGCCTGCGCCTCTTATTTGCAACTTTAAGGCGATGCCTTTGGAGCTGAAATTTAGTATACCTCTTTCCACTTCATTTTCTCCTGATTTATTGGCCAAAATCTGGCGAAAATTTCGAGAATACACAAAATTGAGCTTTGTAACAGGAGAACAAGCCGTCGACAGAGATGGCACAAAGTAACGTCTCCGGGGAGCAAATCAACGAGCGAGAAGTGGCGCAGGTGTTTCGAGACAGTGACTGTTTCACGAAGAGACGCAGAATTTTCGAACGCCTCTTGAAAGGCCTGCTCCACTTATTTGCAACTTTAAGGCGATGCTTTTGAAGCTGAAATTTAGTATACCTCTTTCCACTTCATGTTCTCCTGATATATTGGACAAAATCGGGCGAAAATTTTCAGAATTCACAAAATTGAGCTTTGTAACAGGAGAACATGCCGTCGACAGAGATGGCACAAAGTAACGTCTCCGGGGAGCAAATCAACGAGCGAGAAGTGGCGCAGATGTTTCGAGACAGTGACTGTTTAACGAAGAGGCGCAAAATTTTCGAACGCCTCTTGAAAGACCTGCGCCTCTTATTTGCAACTTTAAGGCGATGCCTTTGAAGCTGAAATTTAGTATACCTCTTTCCACTTCATGTTCTCTTGATATATTGGCCAATATCTGGCGAAAATTTCGAGAATACACAAAATTGGGCTTTGTAACAGGAGAACATGCCGTCGAAAAAAATGGCACAATGTAACGTCTCCGGAGAGCAAATCAAAGTGCAAGAAGTGGCGCAGATGTTTCGAGCCAGTGTCTGTTTAACGAAGAGACGCAGAATTTTCGAACGCCTCTTGAAAGGCCTGCGCCTCTTATTTGCAACTTTAAGGCGATGCCTTTGGAGCTGAAATTTAGTATACCTCTTTCCACTTCATTTTCTCCTGATTTATTGGCCAAAATCTGGCGAAAATTTCGAGAATACACAAACTTGGGCTATGTAACAGGAGAACATGCCGTCGAAAGAGATGGAACAAAGTATCGTCTCCGGCGAGCAAATGAAAGAGCGAGAAGTGGCGCAGGTGTTTCGAGACAGTGACTGTTTCACGCAGAGGCGCAGAATTTTCGAACGCCTCTTGAAAGGCCTGAGCCTCTTATTTGCAACTTTAAGGCGATGCCTTAGAAGCTGAAATTTAGTATACCTCTTTCCACTTCATGTTCTCCTGATATATTGGCCAAAATCTGGCGAAAATTTTCAGAATGCACAAAATTGTGCTTTGTAACAGGTGAGCATGCCGTCGAAAGAGATGGCACAATGTAACGTCTCCGGAGATCAAATCAAAGAGCGAGAAGTGGCGCAGATGTTTCGAGACAGTGACTGTTTAACGAAGACACACAGAATTTTCGAACGCATCTTGAAAGGCCTGCGCCTCTTATTTGCAACTTTAAGGCGATGCCTTTGAAGCTGAAATTTAGTATACCTCTTTCGACTTCATGTTCTCCTGATATATTGGCCAAAATCTGGCGAAAATTTTCAGAATTCACAAAATTGAGCTTTGTAACAGGAGAACATGCCGTCGACAGAGATGGCACAAAGTAACGTCTCCGGGGAGCAAATCAACGAGCGAGAAGTGGCGCAGATGTTTCGAGACAGTGACTGTTTAACGATGAGGCGCAGAATTTTCGAACGCCTCTTGAAAGGCCTGCGCCTCTTATTTGCAACTTTAAGGCGATGCCTTTGAAGCTGAAATTTAGTATACCTCTTTCGACTTCATGTTCTCCTGATATATTGGCCAAAATCTGGCGAAAATTTTCAGAATGCACAAAATTGGGCTTTGTAACAGGAGAACATGCCGTCGAAAAAGATGGCACAATGTAACGTCTCCGGAGAGCAATCAAAGTGCAAGAAGTGGCGCAGATGTTTCGAGGCAGTGTCTGTATAACGAAGAGACGCAGAATTTTCGAACGCCTCTTGAAAGGCCTGCGCCTCTTATTTGCAACTTTAAGGCGATGCCTTTGGAGCTGAAATTTAGTATACCTCTTTCCACTTCATTTTCTCCTGATTTATTGGCCAAAATCTGGCGAAAATTTCGAGAATACACAAAATTGAGCTTTGTAACAGGAGAACAAGCCGTCGACAGAGATGGCACAAAGTAACGTCTCCGGGGAGCAAATCAACGAGCGAGAAGTGGCGCAGATGTTTCGAGACAGTGATTGTTTAACGAAGAGGCGCAAAATTTTCGAACGCCTCTTGAAAGACCTGCGCCTCTTATTTGCAACTTTAAGGCGATGCCTTTGAAGCTGAAATTTAGTATACCTCTTTCCACTTCATGTTCTCCTGATATATTGGCCAATATCTGGCGAAAATTTCGAGAATACACAAAATTGGGCTTTGTAACAGGAGAACATGCCGTCGAAAAAAATGGCACAATGTAACGTCTCCGGAGAGCAAATCAAAGTGCAAGAAGTGGCGCAGATGTTTCGAGCCAGTGTCTGTTTAACGAAGAGACGCAGAATTTTCGAACGCCTCTTGAAAGGCCTGCGCCTCTTATTTGCAACTTTAAGGCGATGCCTTTGGAGCTGAAATTTAGTATACCTCTTTCCACTTCATTTTCTCCTGATTTATTGGCCAAAATCTGGCGAAAATTTCGAGAATACACAAAATTGAGCTTTGTAACAGGAGAACATGCCGTCGAAAAAGATGGCACAATGTAACGTCTCCGGAGAGCAATCAAAGTGCAAGAAGTGGCGCAGATGTTTCGAGGCAGTGTCTGTATAACGAAGAGACGCAGAATTTTCGAACGCCTCTTGAAAGGCCTGCGCCTCTTATTTGCAACTTTAAGGAGATGCCTTTGGAGCTGAAATATAGTATACCTCTTTCCACTTCATTTTCTCCTGATTTATTGGCCACAATCTGGCGAAAATTTCCAGAATTCACAAAATTGAGCTTTGTAACAGGAGAACATGCCGTCGAAAGAGATGGAACAAAGTAACGTCTCTGGAGAGCAAATCAAAGAGCGGGAAGTGGCGCAGGTGTTTCGAGACAGTGATTGTTTAACAACGAGACGCAGAATTTTCGAACGCCCCTTGAAAGGCCTGCGCCTCTTATTTGCAACTTTAATGCGATGCCTTTGAAGCTGAAATTTGGTATACCTCTTTCGACTTCATGTTCTCCTGATATATTGGCCAAAATCTGGCGAAAATTTTCAGAATTCACAAAATTGAGCTTTGTAACAGGAGAACATGCCGTCGACAGAGATGGCACAAAGTAACGTCTCCGGGGAGCAAATCAACGAGCGAGAAGTGGCGCAGATGTTTCGAGACAGTGACTGTTTAACGATGAGGCGCAGAATTTTCGAACGCCTCTTGAAAGGCCTGCGCCTCTTATTTGCAACTTTAAGGCGATGCCTTTGAAGCTGAAATTTAGTATACCTCTTTCCACTTCATTTTCTCCTGATTTATTGGCCAAAATCTGGCGAAAATTTTCAGAATTCACAAAATTGAGCTTTGTAACAGGAGAACATGCCGTCGAAAGAGATGGAACAAAGTAACGTCTTTGGAGAGCAAATCAAAGAGCGGGAAGTGGCGCAGGTGTTTCGAGACAGTGATTGTTTAACAACGAGACGCAGAATTTTCGAACGCCCCTTGAAAGGCCTGCGCCTCTTATTTGCAACTTTAATGCGATGCCTTTGAAGCTGAAATTTGGTATACCTCTTTCGACTTCATGTTCTCCTGATATATTGGCCAAAATCTGGCGAAAATTTTCAGAATTCACAAAATTGAGCTTTGTAACAGGAGAACATGCCGTCGACAGAGATGGCACAAAGTAACGTCTCCGGGGAGCAAATCAACGAGCGAGAAGTGGCGCAGATGTTTCGAGACAGTGACTGTTTAACGATGAGGCGCAGAATTTTCGAACGCCTCTTGAAAGGCATGCGCCTCTTATTTGCAACTTTAAAGCGATGCCTTTGAAGCTGAAATTTAGTATACCTCTTTCCACTTCATGTTCTCTTGATATATTGGCCAATATCTGGCGAAAATTTCGAGAATACACAAAATTGGGCTTTGTAACAGGAGAACATGCCGTCGAAAAAAATGGCACAATGTAACGTCTCCGGAGAGCAAATCAAAGTGCAAGAAGTGGCGCAGATGTTTCGAGCCAGTGTCTGTTTAACGAAGAGACGCAGAATTTTCGAACGCCTCTTGAAAGGCCTGCGCCTCTTATTTGCAACTTTAAGGCGATGCCTTTGGAGCTGAAATTTAGTATACCTCTTTCCACTTCATTTTCTCCTGATTAATTGGCCAAAATCTGGCGAAAATTTCGAGAATACACAAAATTGAGCTTTGTAACAGGAGAACAAGCCGTCGACAGAGATGGCACAAAATAACGTCTCCGGGGAGCAAATCAACGAGCGAGAAGTGGCGCAGGTGTTTCGAGACAGTGACTGTTTCACGAAGAGACGCAGAATTTTCGAACGCCTCTTGAAAGGCCTGCTCCACTTATTTGCAACTTTAAGGCGATGCCTTTGAAGCTGAAATTTAGTATACCTCTTTCCACTTCATGTTCTCCTGATATATTGGGCAAAATCTGGCGAAAATTTTCAGAATTCACAAAATTGAACTTTATAACAGGAGAACATGCCGTCGACAGAGATGGCACAAAGTAACGTCTCCGGGGAGAAAATCAACGAGCGAGAAGCGGCGCAGATGTTTCGAGACAGTGACTGTTTAACGAAGACACGCAGAATTTTCGAACGCCTCTTGAAAGGCCTGCGCCTCTTATTTGCAACTTTAAGGCGATGCCTTTGAATCTGAAATTTAGTATACCTGTTTCCACTTCATTTTCTCCTGATTTATTGGCCAAAATCTGGCGAAAATTTCGAGAATACACAAAATTGAGCTTTGTAACAGCAGAACAAGCCGTCGACAGAGATGGCACAAAGTAACGTCTCTGGAGAGCAAATCAAAGAGCTGGAAGTGGCGCAGGTGTTTCGAGACAGTGATTGTTTAACAACGAGACGCAGAATTTTCGAACGCACCTTGAAAGGCCTGCGCCTCTTATTTGCAACTTTAATGCGATGCCTTTGAAACTGAAATTTAGTATACCTCTTTCCACTTCATTTTCTCCTGATATATTGGCCAAAATCTGGCGAAAATTTCGAGAATACACAAACTTGGGCTATGTAACAGGAGAACATGCCGTCGAAAGAGATGGAACAAAGTATCGTCTCCGGGGAGCAAATCAACGAGCGAGAAGTGGCGCAGATGTTTCGAGACAGTGATTGTTTAACGAAGAGGCGCAAAATTTTCGAACGCCTCTTGAAAGACCTGCGCCTCTTATTTGCAACTTTAAGGCGATGCCTTTGAAGCTGAAATTTAGTATACCTCTTTCCACTTCATGTTCTCCTGATATATTGGCCAATATCTGGCGAAAATTTCGAGAATACACAAAATTGGGCTTTGTAACAGGAGAACATGCCGTCGAAAAAAATGGCACAATGTAACGTCTCCGGAGAGCAAATCAAAGTGCAAGAAGTGGCGCAGATGTTTCGAGCCAGTGTCTGTTTAACGAAGAGACGCAGAATTTTCGAACGCCTCTTGAAAGGCCTGCGCCTCTTATTTGCAACTTTAAGGCGATGCCTTTGGAGCTGAAATTTAGTATACCTCTTTCCACTTCATTTTCTCCTGATTTATTGGCCAAAATCTGGCGAAAATTTCGAGAATACACAAAATTGAGCTTTGTAACAGGAGAACATGCCGTCGAAAAAGATGGCACAATGTAACGTCTCCGGAGAGCAATCAAAGTGCAAGAAGTGGCGCAGATGTTTCGAGGCAGTGTCTGTATAACGAAGAGACGCAGAATTTTCGAACGCCTCTTGAAAGGCCTGCGCCTCTTATTTGCAACTTTAAGGAGATGCCTTTGGAGCTGAAATATAGTATACCTCTTTCCACTTCATTTTCTCCTGATTTATTGGCCACAATCTGGCGAAAATTTCCAGAATTCACAAAATTGAGCTTTGTAACAGGAGAACATGCCGTCGAAAGAGATGGAACAAAGTAACGTCTCTGGAGAGCAAATCAAAGAGCGGGAAGTGGCGCAGGTGTTTCGAGACAGTGATTGTTTAACAACGAGACGCAGAATTTTCGAACGCCCCTTGAAAGGCCTGCGCCTCTTATTTGCAACTTTAATGCGATGCCTTTGAAGCTGAAATTTGGTATACCTCTTTCGACTTCATGTTCTCCTGATATATTGGCCAAAATCTGGCGAAAATTTTCAGAATTCACAAAATTGAGCTTTGTAACAGGAGAACATGCCGTCGACAGAGATGGCACAAAGTAACGTCTCCGGGGAGCAAATCAACGAGCGAGAAGTGGCGCAGATGTTTCGAGACAGTGACTGTTTAACGATGAGGCGCAGAATTTTCGAACGCCTCTTGAAAGGCCTGCGCCTCTTATTTGCAACTTTAAGGCGATGCCTTTGAAGCTGAAATTTAGTATACCTCTTTCCACTTCATTTTCTCCTGATTTATTGGCCAAAATCTGGCGAAAATTTTCAGAATTCACAAAATTGAGCTTTGTAACAGGAGAACATGCCGTCGAAAGAGATGGAACAAAGTAACGTCTTTGGAGAGCAAATCAACGAGCGAGAAGTGGCGCAGATGTTTCGAGACAGTGACTGTTTAACGATGAGGCGCAGAATTTTCGAACGCCTCTTGAAAGGCCTGCGCCTCTTATTTGCAACTTTAAGGCGATGCCTTTGAAGCTGAAATTTAGTATACCTCTTTCCACTTCATTTTCTCCTGATTTATTGGCCAAAATCTGGCGAAAATTTTCAGAATTCACAAAATTGAGCTTTGTAACAGGAGAACATGCCGTCGACAGAGATGGCACAAAGTAACGTCTCCGGGGCGCAAATCAACGAGCGAGAAGTGGCGCAGATGTTTCGAGACAGTGACTGTTTAACGATGAGGCGCAGAATTTTCGAACGCCTCTTGAAAGGCCTGCGCCTCTTATTTGCAACTTTAAAGCGATGCCTTTGAAGCTGAAATTTAGTATACCTCTTTCCACTTCATGTTCTCTTGATATATTGGCCAATATCTGGCGAAAATTTCGAGAATACACAAAATTGGGCTTTGTAACAGGAGAACATGCCGTCGAAAAAAATGGCACAATGTAACGTCTCCGGAGAGCAAATCAAAGTGCAAGAAGTGGCGCAGATGTTTCGAGCCAGTGTCTGTTTAACGAAGAGACGCAGAATTTTCGAACGCCTCTTGAAAGGCCTGCGCCTCTTATTTGCAACTTTAAGGCGATGCCTTTGGAGCTGAAATTTAGTATACCTCTTTCCACTTCATTTTCTCCTGATTAATTGGCCAAAATCTGGCGAAAATTTCGAGAATACACAAAATTGAGCTTTGTAACAGGAGAACAAGCCGTCGACAGAGATGGCACAAAATAACGTCTCCGGGGAGCAAATCAACGAGCGAGAAGTGGCGCAGGTGTTTCGAGACAGTGACTGTTTCACGAAGAGACGCAGAATTTTCGAACGCCTCTTGAAAGGCCTGCTCCACTTATTTGCAACTTTAAGGCGATGCCTTTGAAGCTGAAATTTAGTATACCTCTTTCCACTTCATGTTCTCCTGATATATTGGGCAAAATCTGGCGAAAATTTTCAGAATTCACAAAATTGAACTTTATAACAGGAGAACATGCCGTCGACAGAGATGGCACAAAGTAACGTCTCCGGGGAGAAAATCAACGAGCGAGAAGCGGCGCAGATGTTTCGAGACAGTGACTGTTTAACGAAGACACGCAGAATTTTCGAACGCCTCTTGAAAGGCCTGCGCCTCTTATTTGCAACTTTAAGGCGATGCCTTTGAATCTGAAATTTAGTATACCTGTTTCCACTTCATTTTCTCCTGATTTATTGGCCAAAATCTGGCGAAAATTTCGAGAATACACAAAATTGAGCTTTGTAACAGCAGAACAAGCCGTCGACAGAGATGGCACAAAGTAACGTCTCTGGAGAGCAAATCAAAGAGCTGGAAGTGGCGCAGGTGTTTCGAGACAGTGATTGTTTAACAACGAGACGCAGAATTTTCGAACGCACCTTGAAAGGCCTGCGCCTCTTATTTGCAACTTTAATGCGATGCCTTTGAAACTGAAATTTAGTATACCTCTTTCCACTTCATTTTCTCCTGATATATTGGCCAAAATCTGGCGAAAATTTCGAGAATACACAAACTTGGGCTATGTAACAGGAGAACATGCCGTCGAAAGAGATGGAACAAAGTATCGTCTCCGGCGAGCAAATGAAAGAGCGAGAAGTGGCGCAGGTGTTTCGAGACAGTGACTGTTTCACGCAGAGGCGCAGAATTTTCGAACGCCTCTTGAAAGGCCTGAGCCTCTTATTTGCAACTTTAAGGCGATGCCTTAGAAGCTGAAATTTAGTATACCTCTTTCCACTTCATGTTCTCCTGATATATTGGCCAAAATCTGGCGAAAATTTTCAGAATGCACAAAATTGTGCTTTGTAACAGGTGAGCATGCCGTCGAAAGAGATGGCACAATGTAACGTCTCCGGAGATCAAATCAAAGAGCGAGAAGTGGCGCAGATGTTTCGAGACAGTGACTGTTTAACGAAGACACACAGAATTTTCGAACGCATCTTGAAAGGCCTGCGCCTCTTATTTGCAACTTTAAGGCGATGCCTTTGAAGCTGAAATTTAGTATACCTCTTTCGACTTCATGTTCTCCTGATATATTGGCCAAAATCTGGCGAAAATTTTCAGAATTCACAAAATTGAGCTTTGTAACAGGAGAACATGCCGTCGACAGAGATGGCACAAAGTAACGTCTCCGGGGAGCAAATCAACGAGCGAGAAGTGGCGCAGATGTTTCGAGACAGTGACTGTTTAACGATGAGGCGCAGAATTTTCGAACGCCTCTTGAAAGGCCTGCGCCTCTTATTTGCAACTTTAAGGCGATGCCTTTGAAGCTGAAATTTAGTATACCTCTTTCGACTTCATGTTCTCCTGATATATTGGCCAAAATCTGGCGAAAATTTTCAGAATGCACAAAATTGGGCTTTGTAACAGGAGAACATGCCGTCGAAAAAGATGGCACAATGTAACGTCTCCGGAGAGCAATCAAAGTGCAAGAAGTGGCGCAGATGTTTCGAGGCAGTGTCTGTATAACGAAGAGACGCAGAATTTTCGAACGCCTCTTGAAAGGCCTGCGCCTCTTATTTGCAACTTTAAGGCGATGCCTTTGGAGCTGAAATTTAGTATACCTCTTTCCACTTCATTTTCTCCTGATTTATTGGCCAAAATCTGGCGAAAATTTCGAGAATACACAAAATTGAGCTTTGTAACAGGAGAACAAGCCGTCGACAGAGATGGCACAAAGTAACGTCTCCGGGGAGCAAATCAACGAGCGAGAAGTGGCGCAGATGTTTCGAGACAGTGATTGTTTAACAACGAGACGCAGAATTTTCGAACGCACCTTGAAAGGCCTGCGCATCTTATTTGCAACTTTAAGGCGATGCTTTTGAAGCTGAAATTTAGTATACCTCTTTCCACTTCATGTTCTCCTGATATATTGGACAAAATCGGGCGAAAATTTTCAGAATTCACAAAATTGAGCTTTGTAACAGGAGAACATGCCGTCGACAGAGATGGCACAAAGTAACGTCTCCGGGGAGCAAATCAACGAGTGAGAAGTGGCGCAGATGTTTCGAGACAGTGACTGTTTAACGAAGAGGCGCAAAATTTTCGAACGCCTCTTGAAAGACCTGCGCCTCTTATTTGCAACTTTAAGGCGATGCCTTTGAAGCTGAAATTTAGTATACCTCTTTCCACTTCATGTTCTCCTGATATATTGGCCAATATCTGGCGAAAATTTCGAGAATACACAAAATTGGGCTTTGTAACAGGAGAACATGCCGTCGAAAAAAATGGCACAATGTAACGTCTCCGGAGAGCAAATCAAAGTGCAAGAAGTGGCGCAGATGTTTCGAGCCAGTGTCTGTTTAACGAAGAGACGCAGAATTTTCGAACGCCTCTTGAAAGGCCTGCGCCTCTTATTTGCAACTTTAAGGCGATGCCTTTGGAGCTGAAATTTAGTATACCTCTTTCCACTTCATTTTCTCCTGATTTATTGGCCAAAATCTGGCGAAAATTTCGAGAATACACAAAATTGAGCTTTGTAACAGGAGAACATGCCGTCGAAAAAGATGGCACAATGTAACGTCTCCGGAGAGCAATCAAAGTGCAAGAAGTGGCGCAGATGTTTCGAGGCAGTGTCTGTATAACGAAGAGACGCAGAATTTTCGAACGCCTCTTGAAAGGCCTGCGCCTCTTATTTGCAACTTTAAGGAGATGCCTTTGGAGCTGAAATTTAGTATACCTCTTTCCACTTCATTTTCTCCTGATTTATTGGCCACAATCTGGCGAAAATTTCCAGAATTCACAAAATTGAGCTTTGTAACAGGAGAACATGCCGTCGAAAGAGATGGAACAAAGTAACGTCTCTGGAGAGCAAATCAAAGAGCGGGAAGTGGCGCAGGTGTTTCGAGACAGTGATTGTTTAACAACGAGACGCAGAATTTTCGAACGCCCCTTGAAAGGCCTGCGCCTCTTATTTGCAACTTTAATGCGATGCCTTTGAAGCTGAAATTTGGTATACCTCTTTCGACTTCATGTTCTCCTGATATATTGGCCAAAATCTGGCGAAAATTTTCAGAATTCACAAAATTGAGCTTTGTAACAGGAGAACATGCCGTCGACAGAGATGGCACAAAGTAACGTCTCCGGGGAGCAAATCAACGAGCGAGAAGTGGCGCAGATGTTTCGAGACAGTGACTGTTTAACGATGAGGCGCAGAATTTTCGAACGCCTCTTGAAAGGCCTGCGCCTCTTATTTGCAACTTTAAGGCGATGCCTTTGAAGCTGAAATTTAGTATACCTCTTTCCACTTCATTTTCTCCTGATTTATTGGCCAAAATCTGGCGAAAATTTTCAGAATTCACAAAATTGAGCTTTGTAACAGGAGAACATGCCGTCGAAAGAGATGGAACAAAGTAACGTCTTTGGAGAGCAAATCAAAGAGCGGGAAGTGGCGCAGGTGTTTCGAGACAGTGATTGTTTAACAACGAGACGCAGAATTTTCGAACGCCCCTTGAAAGGCCTGCGCCTCTTATTTGCAACTTTAATGCGATGCCTTTGAAGCTGAAATTTAGTATACCTCTTTCCACTTCATTTTCTCCTGATATATTGGCCAAAATCTGGCGAAAATTTCGAGAATACACAAACTTGGGCTATGTAACAGGAGAACATGCCGTCGAAAGAGATGGAACAAAGTAACGTCTCCGGAGATCAAATCAAAGAGCGAGAAGTGGCGCAGATGTTTCGAGACAGTGACTGTTTAACGAAGACACGCAGAAATTTCGAACGCCTCTTGAAAGGCCTGCGCCTCTTATTTGCAACTTTAAGGCGATGCCTTTGAAGCTGAAATTTAGTATACCTCTTTCGACTTCATGTTCTCCTGATATATTGGCCAAAATCTGGCGAAAATTTTCAGAATTCACAAAATTGAGCTTTGTAACAGGAGAACATGCCGTCGACAGAGATGGCACAAAGTAACGTCTCCGGGGAGCAAATCAACGAGCGAGAAGTGGCGCAGATGTTTCGAGACAGTGACTGTTTAACGATGAGGCGCAGAATTTTCGAACGCCTCTTGAAAGGCCTGCGCCTCTTATTTGCAACTTTAAGGCGATGCCTTTGAAGCTGAAATTTAGTATACCTCTTTCGACTTCATGTTCTCCTGATATATTGGCCAAAATCTGGCGAAAATTTTCAGAATGCACAAAATTGGGCTTTGTAACAGGAGAACATGCCGTCGAAAAAGATGGCACAATGTAACGTCTCCGGAGAGCAATCAAAGTGCAAGAAGGGGCGCAGATGTTTCGAGGCAGTGTCTGTATAACGAAGAGACGCAGAATTTTCGAACGCCTCTTGAAAGGCCTGCGCCTCTTATTTGCAACTTTAAGGCGATGCCTTTGGAGCTGAAATTTAGTATACCTCTTTCCACTTCATTTTCTCCTGATTTATTGGCCAAAATCTGGCGAAAATTTCGAGAATACACAAAATTGAGCTTTGTAACAGGAGAACAAGCCGTCGACAGAGATGGCACAAAGTAACGTCTCCGGGGAGCAAATCAACGAGCGAGAAGTGGCGCAGGTGTTTCGAGACAGTGACTGTTTCACGAAGAGACGCAGAATTTTCGAACGCCTCTTGAAAGACCTGCGCCTCTTATTTGCAACTTTAAGGCGATGCCTTTGAAGCTGAAATTTAGTATACCTCTTTCCACTTCATGTTCTCCTGATATATTGGCCAATATCTGGCGAAAATTTCGAGAATACATAAAATTGGGCTTTGTAACAGGAGAACATGCCGTCGAAAAAAATGGCACAATGTAACGTCTCCGGAGAGCAATCAAAGTGCAAGAAGTGGCGCAGATGTTTCGAGGCAGTGTCTGTATAACGAAGAGACGCAGAATTTTCGAACGCCTCTTGAAAGGCCTGCGCCTCTTATTTGCAACTTTAAGGAGATGCCTTTGGAGCTGAAATTTTGTATACCTCTTTCCACTTCATTTTCTCCTGATTTATTGGCCAAAATCTGGCGAAAATTTCCAGAATTCACAAAATTGAGCTTTGTAACAGGAGAACATGCCGTCGAAAGAGATGGAACAAAGTAACGTCTCTGGAGAGCAAATCAAAGAGCGGGAAGTGGCGCAGGTGTTTCGAGACAGTGATTGTTTAACAACGAGACGCAGAATTTTCGAACGCCCCTTGAAAGGCCTGCGCCTCTTATTTGCAACTTTAATGCGATGCCTTTGAAGCTGAAATTTGGTATACCTCTTTCGACTTCATGTTCTCCTGATATATTGGCCAAAATCTGGCGAAAATTTTCAGAATTCACAAAATTGAGCTTTGTAACAGGAGAACATGCCGTCGACAGAGATGGCACAAAGTAACGTCTCCGGGGAGCAAATCAACGAGCGAGAAGTGGCGCAGATGTTTCGAGACAGTGACTGTTTAACGATGAGGCGCAGAATTTTCGAACGCCTCTTGAAAGGCCTGCGCCTCTTATTTGCAACTTTAAGGCGATGCCTTTGAAGCTGAAATTTAGTATACCTCTTTCGACTTCATGTTCTCCTGATATATTGGCCAAAATCTGGCGAAAATTTTCAGAATGCACAAAATTGGGCTTTGTAACAGGAGAACATGCCGTCGAAAAAGATGGCACAATGTAACGTCTCCGGAGAGCAATCAAAGTGCAAGAAGTGGCGCAGAAGTTTCGAGGCAGTGTCTGTATAACGAAGAGACGCAGAATTTTCGAACGCCTCTTGAAAGGCCTGCGCCTCTTATTTGCAACTTTAAGGAGATGCCTTTGGAGCTGAAATTTAGTATACCTCTTTCCACTTCATTTTCTCCTGATTTATTGGCCAAAATCTGGCGAAAATTTTCAGAATTCACAAAATTGAGCTTTGTAACAGGAGAACATGCCGTCGAAAGAGATGGAACAAAGTAACGTCTCTGGAGAGCAAATCAAAGAGCGGGAAGTGGCGCAGGTCGGGTTTGACAGTGATTGTTTAACAACGAGACGCAGAATTTTCGAACGCCCCTTGAAAGGCCTGCGCCTCTTATTTGCAACTTTAATGCGATGCCTTTGAAGCTGAAATTTAGTATACCTCTTTCCACTTCATTTTCTCCTGATATATTGGCCAAAATCTGGCGAAAATTTCGAGAATACACAAACTTGGGCTATGTAACAGGAGAACATGCCGTCGAAAGAGATGGAACAAAGTAACGTCTCCGGCGAGCAAATGAAAGAGCGAGAAGTGGCGCAGGTGTTTCGAGACAGTGACTGTTTCACGCAGAGGCGCAGAATTTTCGAACGCCTCTTGAAAGGCCTGCGCCTCTTATTTGCAACTTTAAGGCGATGCCTTTGAAGCTGAAATTTAGTATACCTCTTTCCACTTCATGTTCTCCTGATATATTGGCCAAAATCTGGCGAAAATTTTCAGAATGCACAAAATTGTGCTTTGTAACAGGTGAGCATGCCGTCGAAAGAGATGGCACAATGTAACGTCTCCGGAGATCAAATCAAAGAGCGAGAAGTGGCGCAGATGTTTCGAGACAGTGACTGTTTAACGAAGACACGCAGAATTTTCGAACGCCTCTTGAAAGGCCTGCGCCTCTTATTTGCAACTTTAAGGCGATGCCTTTGAAGCTGAAATTTAGTATACCTCTTTCGACTTCATGTTCTCCTGATATATTGGCCAAAATCTGGCGAAAATTTTCAGAATTCGCAAAATTGAGCTTTGTAACAGGAGAACATGCCGTCGACAGAGATGGCACAAAGTAACGTCTCCGGGGAGCAAATCAACGAGCGAGAAGTGGCGCAGATGTTTCGAGACAGTGACTGTTTAACGATGAGGCGCAGAATTTTCGAACGCCTCTTGAAAGACCTGCGCCTCTTATTTGCAACTTTAAGGCGATGCCTTTGAAGCTGAAATTTAGTATACCTCTTTCGACTTCATGTTCTCCTGATATATTGGCCAAAATCTGGCGAAAATTTTCAGAATGCACAAAATTGGGCTTTGTAACAGGAGAACATGCCGTCGAAAAAGATGGCACAATGTAACGTCTCCGGAGAGCAATCAAAGTGCAAGAAGTGGCGCAGATGTTTCGAGGCAGTGTCTGTATAACGAAGAGACGCAGAATTTTCGAACGCCTCTTGAAAGGCCTGCGCCTCTTATTTGCAACTTTAAGGCGATGCCTTTGGAGCTGAAATTTAGTATACCTCTTTCCACTTCATTTTCTCCTGATTTATTGGCCAAAATCTGGCGAAAATTTCGAGAATACACAAAATTGAGCTTTGTAACAGGAGAACAAGCCGTCGACAGAGATGGCACAAAGTAACGTCTCCGGGGAGCAAATCAACGAGCGAGAAGTGGCGCAGATGTTTCGAGACAGTGATTGTTTAACAACGAGACGCAGAATTTTCGAACGCACCTTGAAAGGCCTGCGCCTCTTATTTGCAACTTTAAGGCGATGCTTTTGAAGCTGAAATTTAGTATACCTCTTTCCACTTCATGTTCTCCTGATATATTGGACAAAATCGGGCGAAAATTTTCAGAATTCACAAAATTGAGCTTTGTAACAGGAGAACATGCCGTCGACAGAGATGGCACAATGTAACGTCTCCGGGGAGCAAATCAACGAGTGAGAAGTGGCGCAGATGTTTCGAGACAGTGACTGTTTAACGAAGAGGCGCAAAATTTTCGAACGCCTCTTGAAAGACCTGCGCCTCTTATTTGCAACTTTAAGGCGATGCCTTTGAAGCTGAAATTTAGTATACCTCTTTCCACTTCATGTTCTCCTGATATATTGGCCAATATCTGGCGAAAATTTCGAGAATACACAAAATTGGGCTTTGTAACAGGAGAACATGCCGTCGAAAAAAATGGCACAATGTAACGTCTCCGGAGAGCAAATCAAAGTGCAAGAAGTGGCGCAGATGTTTCGAGCCAGTGTCTGTTTAACGAAGAGACGCAGAATTTTCGAACGCCTCTTGAAAGGCCTGCGCCTCTTATTTGCAACTTTAAGGCGATGCCTTTGGAGCTGAAATTTAGTATACCTCTTTCCACTTCATTTTCTCCTGATTTATTGGCCAAAATCTGGCGAAAATTTCGAGAATACACAAAATTGAGCTTTGTAACAGGAGAACATGCCGTCGAAAAAGATGGCACAATGTAACGTCTCCGGAGAGCAATCAAAGTGCAAGAAGTGGCGCAGATGTTTCGAGGCAGTGTCTGTATAACGAAGAGACGCAGAATTTTCGAACGCCTCTTGAAAGGCCTGCGCCTCTTATTTGCAACTTTAAGGAGATGCCTTTGGAGCTGAAATTTAGTATACCTCTTTCCACTTCATTTTCTCCTGATTTATTGGCCACAATCTGGCGAAAATTTCCAGAATTCACAAAATTGAGCTTTGTAACAGGAGAACATGCCGTCGAAAGAGATGGAACAAAGTAACGTCTCTGGAGAGCAAATCAAAGAGCGGGAAGTGGCGCAGGTGTTTCGAGACAGTGATTGTTTAACAACGAGACGCAGAATTTTCGAACGCCCCTTGAAAGGCCTGCGCCTCTTATTTGCAACTTTAAGGCGATGCCTTTGAAGCTGAAATTTAGTATACCTCTTTCCACTTCATTTTCTCCTGATTTATTGGCCAAAATCTGGCGAAAATTTTCAGAATTCACAAAATTGAGCTTTGTAACAGGAGAACATGCCGTCGAAAGAGATGGAACAAAGTAACGTCTTTGGAGAGCAAATCAAAGAGCGGGAAGTGGCGCAGGTGTTTCGAGACAGTGATTGTTTAACAACGAGACGCAGAATTTTCGAACGCCCCTTGAAAGGCCTGCGCCTCTTATTTGCAACTTTAATGCGATGCCTTTGAAGCTGAAATTTAGTATACCTCTTTCCACTTCATTTTCTCCTGATATATTGGCCAAAATCTGGCGAAAATTTCGAGAATACACAAACTTGGGCTATGTAACAGGAGAACATGCCGTCGAAAGAGATGGAACAAAGTAACGTCTCCGGAGATCAAATCAAAGAGCGAGAAGTGGCGCAGATGTTTCGAGACAGTGACTGTTTAACGAAGACACGCAGAATTTTCGAACGCCTCTTGAAAGGCCTGCGCCTCTTATTTGCAACTTTAAGGCGATGCCTTTGAAGCTGAAATTTAGTATACCTCTTTCGACTTCATGTTCTCCTGATATATTGGCCAAAATCTGGCGAAAATTTTCAGAATTCACAAAATTGAGCTTTGTAACAGGAGAACATGCCGTCGACAGAGATGGCACAAAGTAACGTCTCCGGGGAGCAAATCAACGAGCGAGAAGTGGCGCAGATGTTTCGAGACAGTGACTGTTTAACGATGAGGCGCAGAATTTTCGAACGCCTCTTGAAAGGCCTGCGCCTCTTATTTGCAACTTTAAGGCGATGCCTTTGAAGCTGAAATTTAGTATACCTCTTTCGACTTCATGTTCTCCTGATATATTGGCCAAAATCTGGCGAAAATTTTCAGAATGCACAAAATTGGGCTTTGTAACAGGAGAACATGCCGTCGAAAAAGATGGCACAATGTAACGTCTCCGGAGAGCAATCAAAGTGCAAGAAGTGGCGCAGATGTTTCGAGGCAGTGTCTGTATAACGAAGAGACGCAGAATTTTCGAACGCCTCTTGAAAGGCCTGCGCCTCTTATTTGCAACTTTAAGGCGATGCCTTTGGAGCTGAAATTTAGTATACCTCTTTCCACTTCATTTTCTCCTGATTTATTGGCCAAAATCAGGCGAAAATTTCGAGAATACACAAAATTGAGCTTTGTAACAGGAGAACAAGCCGTCGACAGAGATGGCACAAAGTAACGTCTCCGGGGAGCAAATCAACGAGCGAGAAGTGGCGCAGGTGTTTCGAGACAGTGACTGTTTCACGAAGAGACGCAGAATTTTCGAACGCCTCTTGAAAGACCTGCGCCTCTTATTTGCAACTTTAAGGCGATGCCTTTGAAGCTGAAATTTAGTATACCTCTTTCCACTTCATGTTCTCCTGATATATTGGCCAATATCTGGCGAAAATTTCGAGAATACATAAAATTGGGCTTTGTAACAGGAGAACATGCCGTCGAAAAAAATGGCACAATGTAACGTCTCCGGAGAGCAATCAAAGTGCAAGAAGTGGCGCAGATGTTTCGAGGCAGTGTCTGTATAACGAAGAGACGCAGAATTTTCGAACGCCTCTTGAAAGGCCTGCGCCTCTTATTTGCAACTTTAAGGAGATGCCTTTGGAGCTGAAATTTAGTATACCTCTTTCCACTTCATTTTCTCCTGATTTATTGGCCAAAATCTGGCTAAAATTTCCAGAATTCACAAAATTGAGCTTTGTAACAGGAGAACATGCCGTCGAAAGAGATGGAACAAAGTAACGTCTCTGGAGAGCAAATCAAAGAGCGGGAAGTGGCGCAGGTGTTTCGAGACAGTGATTGTTTAACAACGAGACGCAGAATTTTCGAACGCCCCTTGAAAGGCCTGCGCCTCTTATTTGCAACTTTAATGCGATGCCTTTGAAGCTGAAATTTGGTATACCTCTTTCGACTTCATGTTCTCCTGATATATTGGCCAAAATCTGGCGAAAATTTTCAGAATTCACAAAATTGAGCTTTGTAACAGGAGAACATGCCGTCGACAGATATGGCACAAAGTAACGTCTCCGGGGAGCAAATCAACGAGCGAGAAGTGGCGCAGATGTTTCGAGACAGTGACTGTTTAACGATGAGGCGCAGAATTTTCGAACGCCTCTTGAAAGGCCTGCGCCTCTTATTTGCAACTTTAAGGCGATGCCTTTGAAGCTGAAATTTAGTATACCTCTTTCGACTTCATGTTCTCCTGATATATTGGCCAAAATCTGGCGAAAATTTTCAGAATGCACAAAATTGGGCTTTGTAACAGGAGAACATGCCGTCGAAAAAGATGGCACAATGTAACGTCTCCGGAGAGCAATCAAAGTGCAAGAAGTGGCGCAGATGTTTCGAGGCAGTGTCTGTATAACGAAGAGACGCAGAATTTTCGAACGCCTCTTGAAAGGCCTGCGCCTCTTATTTGCAACTTTAAGGAGATGCCTTTGGAGCTGAAATTTAGTATACCTCTTTCCACTTCATTTTCTCCTGATTTATTGGCCAAAATCTGGCGAAAATTTTCAGAATTCACAAAATTGAGCTTTGTAACAGGAGAACATGCCGTCGAAAGAGATGGAACAAAGTAACGTCTCTGGAGAGCAAATCAAAGAGCGGGAAGTGGCGCAGGTGTTTCGAGACAGTGATTGTTTAACAACGAGACGCAGAATTTTCGAACGCCCCTTGAAAGGCCTGCGCCTCTTATTTGCAACTTTAATGCGATGCCTTTGAAGCTGAAATTTAGTATACCTCTTTCCACTTCATTTTCTCCTGATATATTGGCCAAAATCTGGCGAAAATTTCGAGAATACACAAACTTGGGCTATGTAACAGGAGAACATGCCGTCGAAAGAGATGGAACAAAGTAACGTCTCCGGCGAGCAAATGAAAGAGCGAGAAGTGGCGCAGGTGTTTCGAGACAGTGACTGTTTCACGCAGAGGCGCAGAATTTTCGAACGCCTCTTGAAAGGCCTGCGCCTCTTATTTGCAACTTTAAGGCGATGCCTTTGAAGCTGAAATTTAGTATACCTCTTTCCACTTCATGTTCTCCTGATATATTGGCCAAAATCTGGCGAAAATTTTCAGAATGCACAAAATTGTGCTTTGTAACAGGTGAGCATGCCGTCGAAAGAGATGGCACAATGTAACGTCTCCGGAGATCAAATCAAAGAGCGAGAAGTGGCGCAGATGTTTCGAGACAGTGACTGTTTAACGAAGACACGCAGAATTTTCGAACGCCTCTTGAAAGGCCTGCGCCTCTTATTTGCAACTTTAAGGCGATGCCTTTGAAGCTGAAATTTAGTATACCTCTTTCGACTTCATGTTCTCCTGATATATTGGCCAAAATCTGGCGAAAATTTTCAGAATTCACAAAATTGAGCTTTGTAACAGGAGAACATGCCGTCGACAGAGATGGCACAAAGTAACGTCTCCGGGGAGCAAATCAACGAGCGAGAAGTGGCGCAGATGTTTCGAGACAGTGACTGTTTAACGATGAGGCGCAGAATTTTCGAACGCCTCTTGAAAGGCCTGCGCCTCTTATTTGCAACTTTAAGGCGATGCCTTTGAAGCTGAAATTTAGTATACCTCTTTCCACTTCATGTTCTCCTGATATATTGGCCAAAATCTGGCGAAAATTTTCAGAATGCACAAAATTGGGCTTTGTAACAGGAGAACATGCCGTCGAAAAAGATGGCACAATGTAACGTCTCCAGAGAGCAATCAAAGTGCAAGAAGTGGCGCAGATGTTTCGAGGCAGTGTCTGTATAACGAAGAGACGCAGAATTTTCGAACGCCTCTTGAAAGGCCTGCGCCTCTTATTTGCAACTTTAAGGCGATGCCTTTGGAGCTGAAATTTAGTATACCTCTTTCCACTTCATTTTCTCCTGATTTATTGGCCAAAATCTGGCGAAAATTTCGAGAATACACAAAATTGAGCTTTGTAACAGGAGAACAAGCCGTCGACAGAGATGGCACAAAGTAACGTCTCCGGGGAGCAAATCAACGAGCGAGAAGTGGCGCAGATGTTTCGAGACAGTGATTGTTTAACAACGAGACGCAGAATTTTCGAACGCACCTTGAAAGGCCTGCGCCTCTTATTTGCAACTTTAATGCGATGCCTTTGAAACTGAAATTTAGTATACCTCTTTCCACTTCATTTTCTCCTGATATATTGGCCAAAATCTGGCGAAAATTTCGAGAATACACAAACTTGGGCTATGTAACAGGAGAACATGCCATCGAAAGAGATGGAACAAAGTATCGTCTCCGGCGAGCAAATGAAAGAGCGAGAAGTGGCGCAGGTGTTTAGAGACAGTGACTGTTTCACGCAGAGGCGCAGAATTTTCGAACGCCTCTTGAAAGGCCTGCGCCTCTTATTTGCAACTTTAAGGCGATGCCTTTGGAGCTGAAATTTAGTATACCTGTTTCCACTTCATTTTCTCCTGATATATTGGCCAAAATCTGGCGAAAATTTTCAGAATTCACAAAATTGAGCTTTGTAACAGGAGAACATGCCGTCGACAGAGATGGCACAAAGTAACGTCTCCGGGGACCAAATCAACGATCGAAAAGTGGCGCAGATGTTTCGAGACAGTGACTGTTTAACGATGAGGCGCAGAATTTTCGAACGCCCCTTGAAAGGCCTGCGCCTCTTATTTGCAACTTTAATGCGATGCCTTTGAAGCTGAAATTTAGTATATCTCTTTCCACTTCATTTTCTCCTGATATATTGGCCAAAATCTGGCGAAAATTTCGAGAATACACAAACTTGGGCTATGTAACAGGAGAACATGCCGTCGAAAGAGATGGAACAAAGTAACGTCTCCGGCGAGCAAATGAAAGAGCGAGAAGTGGCGCAGGTGTTTCGAGACAGTGACTGTTTCACGCAGAGGCGCAGAATTTTCGAACGCCTCTTGAAAGGCCTGCGCCTCTTATTTGCAACTTTAAGGCGATGCCTTTGAAGCTGAAATTTAGTATACCTCTTTCGACTTCATGTTCTCCTGATATATTGGCCAAAATCTGGCGAAAATTTTCAGAATGCACAAAATTGGGCTTTGTAACAGGAGAACATGCCGTCGAAAAAGATGGCACAATGTAACGTCTCCGGAGAGCAATCAAAGTGCAAGAAGTGGCGCAGATGTTTCGAGGCAGTGTCTGTATAACGAAGAGACCCAGAATTTTCGAACGCCTCTTGAAAGGCCTGCGCCTCTTATTTGCAACTTTAAGGAGATGCCTTTGGAGCTGAAATTTAGTATACCTCTTTCCACTTCATTTTCTCCTGATTTATTGGCCAAAATCTGGCGAAAATTTTCAGAATTCACAAAATTGAGCTTTGTAACAGGAGAACATGCCGTCGAAAGAGATGGAACAAAGTAAACGTCTCTGGAGAGCAAATCAAAGAGCGGGAAGTGGCGCAGGTGTTTCGAGACAGTGATTGTTTAACAACGAGACGCAGAATTTTCGAACGCCCCATGAAAGGCCTGCGCCTCTTATTTGCAACTTTAATGCGATGCCTTTGAAGCTGAAATTTAGTATACCTCTTTCCACTTCATTTTCTCCTGATATATTGGCCAAAATCTGGCGAAAATTTCGAGAATACACAAACTTGGGCTATGTAACAGGAGAACATGCCGTCGAAAGAGATGGAACAAAGTAACGTCTCCGGCGAGCAAATGAAAGAGCGAGAAGTGGCGCAGGTGTTTCGAGACAGTGGACTGTTTCACGCAGAGGCGCAGAATTTTCGAACGCCTCTTGAAAGGCCTGCGCCTCTTATTTGCAACTTTAAGGAGATGCCTTTGGAGCTGAAATTTAGTATACCTCTTTCCACTTCATTTTCTCCTGATTTATTGGCCAAAATCTGGCGAAAATTTTCAGAATTCACAAAATTGAGCTTTGTAACAGGAGAACATGCCGTCGAAAGAGATGGAACAAAGTAACGTCTCTGGAGAGCAAATCAAAGAGCGGGAAGTGGCGCAGGTGTTTCGAGACAGTGATTGTTTAACAACGAGACGCAGAATTTTCGAACGCCCCTTGAAAGGCCTGCGCCTCTTATTTGCAACTTTAATGCGATGCCTTTGAAGCTGAAATTTAGTATACCTCTTTCCACTTCATTTTCTCCTGATATATTGGCCAAAATCTGGCGAAAATTTCGAGAATACACAAACTTGGGCTATGTAACAGGTGAGCATGCCGTCGAAAGAGATGGCACAATGTAACGTCTCCGGAGATCAAATCAAAGAGCGAGAAGTGGCGCAGATGTTTCGAGACAGTGACTGTTTAACGAAGACACGCAGAATTTTCGAACGCCTCTTGAAAGGCCTGCGCCTCTTATTTGCAACTTTAAGGCGATGCCTTTGAAGCTGAAATTTAGTATACCTCTTTCGACTTCATGTTCTCCTGATATATTGGCCAAAATCTGGCGAAAATTTTCAGAATTCACAAAATTGAGCTTTGTAACAGGAGAACATGCCGTCGACAGAGATGGCACAAAGTAACGTCTCCGGGGAGCAAATCAACGAGCGAGAAGTGGCGCAGATGTTTCGAGACAGTGACTGTTTAACGATGAGGCGCAGAATTTTCGAACGCCTCTTGAAAGGCCTGCGCCTCTTATTTGCAACTTTAAGGCGATGCCTTTGAAGCTGAAATTTAGTATACCTCTTTCCACTTCATGTTCTCCTGATATATTGGCCAAAACCTGGCGAAAATTTTCAGAATGCACAAAATTGTGCTTTGTAACAGGTGAGCATGCCGTCGAAAGAGATGGCACAATGTAACGTCTCCGGAGATCAAATCAAAGAGCGAGAAGTGGCGCAGATGTTTCGAGACAGTGACTGTTTAACGAAGACACGCAGAATTTTCGAACGCCTCTTGAAAGGCCTGCGCCTCTTATTTGCAACTTTAAGGCGATGCCTTTGAAGCTGAAATTTAGTATACCTCTTTCGACTTCATGTTCTCCTGATATATTGGCCAAAATCTGGCGAAAAATTTTCAGAATTCACAAAATTGAGCTTTGTAACAGGAGAAACATGCCGTCGACAGAGATGGCACAAAGTAACGTCTCCGGGGAGCAAATCAACGAGCGAGAAGTGGCGCAGATGTTTCGAGACAGTGACTGTTTAACGATGAGGCGCAGAATTTTCGAACGCCTCTTGAAAGGCCTGCGCCTCTTATTTGCAACTTTAAGGCGATGCCTTTGAAGCTGAAATTTAGTATACCTCTTTCCACTTCATGTTCTCCTGATATATTGGCCAAAATCTGGCGAAAATTTTCAGAATGCACAAAATTGGGCTTTGTAACAGGAGAACATGCCGTCGAAAAAGATGGCACAATGTAACGTCTCCGGAGAGCAATCAAAGTGCAAGAAGTGGCGCAGATGTTTCGAGGCAGTGTCTGTATAACGAAGAGACGCAGAATTTTCGAACGCCTCTTGAAAGGCCTGCGCCTCTTATTTGCAACTTTAAGGCGATGCCTTTGGAGCTGAAATTTAGTATACCTGTTTCCACTTCATTTTCTCCTGATATATTGGCCAAAATCTGGCGAAAATTTTCAGAATTCACAAAATTGAGCTTTGTAACAGGAGAACATGCCGTCGACAGAGATGGCACAAAGTAACGTCTCCGGGGACCAAATCAACGATCGAAAAGTGGCGCAGATGTTTCGAGACAGTGACTGTTTAACGATGAGGCGCAGAATTTTCGAACGCCTCTTGAAAGGCCTGCGCCTCTTGTTTGCAACTTTAAGGCGATGCCTTTGAAGCTGAAATTTAGTATACCTCTTTCCACTTCATGTTCTCCTGATATATTGGCCAAAATCTGGCGAAAATTTTCAGAATTCACAAAATTGAGCTTTGTAACAGGAGAACATGCCGTCGACAGAGATGGCACAAAGTAACGTCTCCGGGGAGCAAATCAACGAGCGAGAAGTGGCGCAGGTGTTTCGAGACAGTGACTGTTTCACGAAGAGACGCAGAATTTTCGAACGCCTCTTGAAAGACCTGCGCCTCTTATTTGCAACTTTAAGGCGATGCCTTTGAAGCTGAAATTTAGTATACCTCTTTCCACTTCATGTTCTCCTGATATATTGGCCAATATCTGGCGAAAATTTCGAGAATACATAAAATTGGGCTTTGTAACAGGAGAACATGCCGTCGAAAAAAATGGCACAATGTAACGTCTCCGGAGAGCAATCAAAGTGCAAGAAGTGGCGCAGATGTTTCGAGGCAGTGTCTGTATAACGAAGAGACGCAGAATTTTCGAACGCCTCTTGAAAGGCCTGCGCCTCTTATTTGCAACTTTAAGGAGATGCCTTTGGAGCTGAAATTTAGTATACCCCTTTCCACTTCATTTTTCTCCTGATTTATTGGCCAAAATCTGGCGAAAATTTTCAGAATTCACAAAATTGAGCTTTGTAACAGGAGAACATGCCGTCGAAAGAGATGGAACAAAGTAACGTCTCTGGAGAGCAAATCAAAGAGCGGGAAGTGGCGCAGGTGTTTCGAGACAGTGATTGTTTAACAACGAGACGCAGAATTTTCGAACGCCCCTTGAAAGGCCTGCGCCTCTTATTTGCAACTTTAATGCGATGCCTTTGAAGCTGAAATTTAGTATACCTCTTTCCACTTCATTTTCTCCTGATATATTGGCCAAAATCTGGCGAAAATTTCGAGAATACACAAACTTGGGCTATGTAACAGGAGAACATGCCGTCGAAAGAGATGGAACAAAGTAACGTCTCCGGCGAGCAAATGAAAGAGCGAGAAGTGGCGCAGGTGTTTCGAGACAGTGACTGTTTCACGCAGAGGCGCAGAATTTTCGAACGCCTCTTGAAAGGCCTGCGCCTCTTATTTGCAACTTTAAGGCGATGCCTTTGAAGCTGAAATTTAGTATACCTCTTTCGACTTCATGTTCTCCTGATATATTGGCCAAAATCTGGCGAAAATTTTCAGAATGCACAAAATTGTGCTTTGTAACAGGTGAGCATGCCGTCGAAAGAGATGGCACAATGTAACGTCTCCGGAGATCAAATCAAAGAGCGAGAAGTGGCGCAGATGTTTCGAGACAGTGACTGTTTAACGAAGACACGCAGAATTTTCGAACGCCTCTTGAAAGGCCTGCGCCTCTTATTTGCAACTTTAAGGCGATGCCATTGAAGCTGAAATTTAGTATACCTCTTTCGACTTCATGTTCTCCTGATATATTGGCCAAAATCTGGCGAAAATTTTCAGAATTCACAAAATTGAGCTTTGTAACAGGAGAACATGCCGTCGACAGAGATGGCACAAAGTAACGTCTCCGGGGAGCAAATCAACGAGCGAGAAGTGGCGCAGATGTTTCGAGACAGTGACTGTTTAACGATGAGGCGCAGAATTTTCGAACGCCTCTTGAAAGGCCTGCGCCTCTTATTTGCAACTTTAAGGCGATGCCTTTGAAGCTGAAATTTAGTATACCTCTTTCCACTTCATGTTCTCCTGATATATTGGCCAAAATCTGGCGAAAATTTTCAGAATGCACAAAATTGGGCTTTGTAACAGGAGAACATGCCGTCGAAAAAGATGGCACAATGTAACGTCTCCGGAGAGCAATCAAAGTGCAAGAAGTGGCGCAGATGTTTCGAGGCAGTGTCTGTATAACGAAGAGACGCAGAATTTTCGAACGCCTCTTGAAAGGCCTGCGCCTCTTATTTGCAACTTTAAGGCGATGCCTTTGGAGCTGAAATTTAGTATACCTCTTTCCACTTCATTTTCTCCTGATTTATTGGCCAAAATCTGGCGAAAATTTCGAGAATACACAAAATTGAGCTTTGTAACAGGAGAAAAAGCCGTCGACAGAGATGGCACAAAGTAACGTCTCCGGGGAGCAAATCAACGAGCGAGAAGTGGCGCAGATGTTTCGAGACAGTGATTGTTTAACAACGAGACGCAGAATTTTCGAACGCACCTTGAAAGGCCTGCGCCTCTTATTTGCAACTTTAATGCGATGCCTTTGAAACTGAAATTTAGTATACCTCTTTCCACTTCATTTTCTCCTGATATATTGGCCAAAATCTGGCGAAAATTTCGAGAATACACAAACTTGGGCTATGTAACAGGAGAACATGCCATCGAAAGAGATGGAACAAAGTATCGTCTCCAGCGAGCAAATGAAAGAGCGAGAAGTGGCGCAGGTGTTTAGAGACAGTGACTGTTTCACGCAGAGGCGCAGAATTTTCGAACGCCTCTTGAAAGGCCTGCGCCTCTTATTTGCAACTTTAAGGCGATGCCTTTGGAGCTGAAATTTAGTATACCTGTTTCCACTTCATTTTCTCCTGATATATTGGCCAAAATCTGGCGAAAATTTTCAGAATTCACAAAATTGAGCTTTGTAACAGGAGAACATGCCGTCGACAGAGATGGCACAAAGTAACGTCTCCGGGGACCAAATCAACGATCGAAAAGTGGCGCAGATGTTTCGAGACAGTGACTGTTTAACGATGAGGCGCAGAATTTTCGAACGCCTCTTGAAAGGCCTGCGCCTCTTGTTTGCAACTTTAAGGCGATGCCTTTGAAGCTGAAATTTAGTATACCTCTTTCGACTTCATGTTCTCCTGATATATTGGCCAAAATCTGGCGAAAATTTTCAGAATTCACAAAATTGAGCTTTGTAACAGGAGAACATGCCGTCGACAGAGATGGCACAAAGTAATGTCTCCGGGGAGCAAATCAACGAGCGAGAAGTGGCGCAGATGTTTCGAGACAGTGACTGTTTAACGATGAGGCGCAGAATTTTCGAACGCCTCTTGAAAGGCCTGCGCCTCTTATTTGCAACTTTAAGGCTATGCCTTTGAAGCTGAAATTTAGTATACCTCTTTCGACTTCATGTTCTCCTGATATATTGGCCAAAATCTGGCGAAAATTTTCAGAATGCACAAAATTGGGCTTTGTAACAGGAGAACATGCCGTCGAAAAAGATGGCACAATGTAACGTCTCCGGAGAGCAATCAAAGTGCAAGAAGTGGCGCAGATGTTTCGAGGCAGTGTCTGTATAACGAAGAGACGCAGAATTTTCGAACGCCTCTTGAAAGGCCTGCGCCTCTTATTTGCAACTTTAAGGCGATGCCTTTGGAGCTGAAATTTAGTATACCTCTTTCCACTTCATTTTCTCCTGATTTATTGGCCAAAATCTGGCGAAAATTTCGAGAATACACAAAATTGAGCTTTGTAACAGGAGAACATGCCGTCGACAGAGATGGCACAAAGTATCGTCTCCGGCGAGCAAATGAAAGAGCGAGAAGTGGCGCAGGTGTTTAGAGACAGTGACTGTTTCACGCAGAGGCGCAGAATTTTCGAACGCCTCTTGAAAGGCCTGCGCCTCTTATTTGCAACTTTAAGGCGATGCCTTTGGAGCTGAAATTTAGTATACCTGTTTCCACTTCATTTTCTCCTGATATATTGGCCAAAATCTGGCGAAAATTTTCAGAATTCACAAAATTGAGCTTTGTAACAGGAGAACATGCCGTCGACAGAGATGGCACAAAGTAACGTCTCCGGGGACCAAATCAACGATCGAAAAGTGGCGCAGATGTTTCGAGACAGTGACTGTTTAACGATGAGGCGCAGAATTTTCGAACGCCTCTTGAAAGGCCTGCGCCTCTTATTTGCAACTTTAAGGCGATGCCTTTGGAGCTGAAATTTAGTATACCTCTTTCCACTTCATTTTCTCCTGATTTATTGGCCAAAATCTGGCGAAAATTTCGAGAATACACAAAATTGAGCTTTGTAACAGGAGAACAAGCCGTCGACAGAGATGGCACAAAGTAACGTCTCCGGGGAGCAAATCAACGAGCGAGAAGTGGCGCAGGTGTTTCGAGACAGTGACTGTTTCACGAAGAGACGCAGAATTTTCGAACGCCTCTTGAAAGGCCTGCGCCTCTTATTTGCAACTTTAAGGCGATGCCTTTGAAGCTGAAATTTAGTATACCTCTTTCCACTTCATGTTCTCCTGATATATTGGCCAATATCTGGCGAAAATTTTCAGAATGCACAAAATTGGGCTTTGTAACAGGAGAACATGCCGTCGAAAAAGATGGCACAGTGTAACGTCTCCGGAGAGCAATCAAAGTGCAAGAAGTGGCGCAGATGTTTCGAGGCAGTGTCTGTATAACGAAGAGACGCAGAATTTTCGAACGCCTCTTGAAAGGCCTGCGCCTCTTATTTGCAACTTTAAGGCGATGCCTTTGGAGCTGAAATTTAGTATACCTCTTTCCACTTCATTTTCTCCTGATTTATTGGCCAAAATCTGGCGAAAATTTCGAGAATACACAAAATTGAGCTTTGTAACAGGAGAAAAAGCCGTCGACAGAGATGGCACAAAGTAACGTCTCCGGGGAGCAAATCAACGAGCGAGAAGTGGCGCAGATGTTTCGAGACAGTGATTGTTTAACAACGAGACGCAGAATTTTCGAACGCACCTTGAAAGGCCTGCGCCTCTTATTTGCAACTTTAATGCGATGCCTTTGAAACTGAAATTTAGTATACCTCTTTCCACTTCATTTTCTCCTGATATATTGGCCAAAATCTGGCGAAAATTTCGAGAATACACAAACTTGGGCTATGTAACAGGAGAACATGCCGTCGAAAAAGATGGCACAATGTAACGTCTCCGGAGAGCAATCAAAGTGCAAGAAGTGGCGCAGATGTTTCGAGGCAGTGTCTGTATAACGAAGAGACGCAGAATTTTCGAACGCCTCTTGAAAGGCCTGCGCCTCTTATTTGCAACTTTAAGGCGATGCCTTTGGAGCTGAAATTTAGTATACCTCTTTCGACTTCATGTTCTCCTGATATATTGGCCAAAATCTGGCGAAAATTTTCAGAATTCACAAAATTGAGCTTTGTAACAGGAGAACATGCCGTCGACAGAGATGGCACAAAGTAACGTCTCCGGGGAGCAAATCAACGAGCGAGAAGTGGCGCAGATGTTTCGAGACAGTGACTGTTTAACGATGAGGCGCAGAATTTTCGAACGCCTCTTGAAAGGCCTGCGCCTCTTATTTGCAACTTTAAGGCGATGCCTTTGGAGCTGAAATTTAGTATACCTCTTTCCACTTCATTTTCTCCTGATTTATTGGCCAAAATCTGGCGAAAATTTCGAGAATACACAAAATTGAGCTTTGTAACAGGAGAACAAGCCGTCGACAGAGATGGCACAAAGTAACGTCTCCGGGGAGCAAATCAACGAGCGAGAAGTGGCGCAGGTGTTTCGAGACAGTGACTGTTTCACGAAGAGACGCAGAATTTTCGAACGCCTCTTGAAAGGCCTGCGCCTCTTATTTGCAACTTTAAGGCGATGCCTTTGAAGCTGAAATTTAGTATACCTCTTTCCACTTCATGTTCTCCTGATATATTGGCCAATATCTGGCGAAAATTTTCAGAATGCACAAAATTGGGCTTTGTAACAGGAGAACATGCCGTCGAAAAAGATGGCACAGTGTAACGTCTCCGGAGAGCAATCAAAGTGCAAGAAGTGGCGCAGATGTTTCGAGGCAGTGTCTGTATAACGAAGAGACGCAGAATTTTCGAACGCCTCTTGAAAGGCCTGCGCCTCTTATTTGCAACTTTAAGGCGATGCCTTTGGAGCTGAAATTTAGTATACCTCTTTCCACTTCATTTTCTCCTGATTTATTGGCCAAAATCTGGCGAAAATTTCGAGAATACACAAAATTGAGCTTTGTAACAGGAGAAAAAGCCGTCGACAGAGATGGCACAAAGTAACGTCTCCGGGGAGCAAATCAACGAGCGAGAAGTGGCGCAGATGTTTCGAGACAGTGATTGTTTAACAACGAGACGCAGAATTTTCGAACGCACCTTGAAAGGCCTGCGCCTCTTATTTGCAACTTTAATGCGATGCCTTTGAAACTGAAATTTAGTATACCTCTTTCCACTTCATTTTCTCCTGATATATTGGCCAAAATCTGGCGAAAATTTCGAGAATACACAAACTTGGGCTATGTAACAGGAGAACATGCCATCGAAAGAGATGGAACAAAGTATCGTCTCCAGCGAGCAAATGAAAGAGCGAGAAGTGGCGCAGGTGTTTAGAGACAGTGACTGTTTCACGCAGAGGCGCAGAATTTTCGAACGCCTCTTGAAAGGCCTGCGCCTCTTATTTGCAACTTTAAGGCGATGCCTTTGGAGCTGAAATTTAGTATACCTGTTTCCACTTCATTTTCTCCTGATATATTGGCCAAAATCTGGCGAAAATTTTCAGAATTCACAAAATTGAGCTTTGTAACAGGAGAACATGCCGTCGACAGAGATGGCACAAAGTAACGTCTCCGGGGACCAAATCAACGATCGAAAAGTGGCGCAGATGTTTCGAGACAGTGACTGTTTAACGATGAGGCGCAGAATTTTCGAACGCCTCTTGAAAGGCCTGCGCCTCTTGTTTGCAACTTTAAGGCGATGCCTTTGAAGCTGAAATTTAGTATACCTCTTTCGACTTCATGTTCTCCTGATATATTGGCCAAAATCTGGCGAAAATTTTCAGAATTCACAAAATTGAGCTTTGTAACAGGAGAACATGCCGTCGACAGAGATGGCACAAAGTAATGTCTCCGGGGAGCAAATCAACGAGCGAGAAGTGGCGCAGATGTTTCGAGACAGTGACTGTTTAACGATGAGGCGCAGAATTTTCGAACGCCTCTTGAAAGGCCTGCGCCTCTTATTTGCAACTTTAAGGCTATGCCTTTGAAGCTGAAATTTAGTATACCTCTTTCGACTTCATGTTCTCCTGATATATTGGCCAAAATCTGGCGAAAATTTTCAGAATGCACAAAATTGGGCTTTGTAACAGGAGAACATGCCGTCGAAAAAGATGGCACAATGTAACGTCTCCGGAGAGCAATCAAAGTGCAAGAAGTGGCGCAGATGTTTCGAGGCAGTGTCTGTATAACGAAGAGACGCAGAATTTTCGAACGCCTCTTGAAAGGCCTGCGCCTCTTATTTGCAACTTTAAGGCGATGCCTTTGGAGCTGAAATTTAGTATACCTCTTTCCACTTCATTTTCTCCTGATTTATTGGCCAAAATCTGGCGAAAATTTCGAGAATACACAAAATTGAGCTTTGTAACAGGAGAACATGCCGTCGACAGAGATGGCACAAAGTATCGTCTCCGGCGAGCAAATGAAAGAGCGAGAAGTGGCGCAGGTGTTTAGAGACAGTGACTGTTTCACGCAGAGGCGCAGAATTTTCGAACGCCTCTTGAAAGGCCTGCGCCTCTTATTTGCAACTTTAAGGCGATGCCTTTGGAGCTGAAATTTAGTATACCTGTTTCCACTTCATTTTCTCCTGATATATTGGCCAAAATCTGGCGAAAATTTTCAGAATTCACAAAATTGAGCTTTGTAACAGGAGAACATGCCGTCGACAGAGATGGCACAAAGTAACGTCTCCGGGGACCAAATCAACGATCGAAAAGTGGCGCAGATGTTTCGAGACAGTGACTGTTTAACGATGAGGCGCAGAATTTTCGAACGCCTCTTGAAAGGCCTGCGCCTCTTGTTTGCAACTTTAAGGCGATGCCTTTGAAGCTGAAATTTAGTATACCTCTTTCGACTTCATGTTCTCCTGATATATTGGCCAAAATCTGGCGAAAATTTTCAGAATTCACAAAATTGAGCTTTGTAACAGGAGAACATGCCGTCGACAGAGATGGCACAAAGTAACGTCTCCGGGGAGCAAATCAACGAGCGAGAAGTGGCGCAGATGTTTCGAGACAGTGACTGTTTAACGATGAGGCGCAGAATTTTCGAACGCCTCTTGAAAGGCCTGCGCCTCTTATTTGCAACTTTAAGGCGATGCCTTTGGAGCTGAAATTTAGTATACCTCTTTCCACTTCATTTTCTCCTGATTTATTGGCCAAAATCTGGCGAAAATTTCGAGAATACACAAAATTGAGCTTTGTAACAGGAGAACAAGCCGTCGACAGAGATGGCACAAAGTAACGTCTCCGGGGAGCAAATCAACGAGCGAGAAGTGGCGCAGGTGTTTCGAGACAGTGACTGTTTCACGAAGAGACGCAGAATTTTCGAACGCCTCTTGAAAGACCTGCGCCTCTTATTTGCAACTTTAAGGCGATGCCTTTGAAGCTGAAATTTAGTATACCTCTTTCCACTTCATGTTCTCCTGATATATTGGCCAATATCTGGCGAAAATTTCGAGAATACATAAAATTGGGCTTTGTAACAGGAGAACATGCCGTCGAAAAAAATGGCACAATGTAACGTCTCCGGAGAGCAATCAAAGTGCAAGAAGTGGCGCAGATGTTTCGAGGCAGTGTCTGTATAACGAAGAGACGCAGAATTTTCGAACGCCTCTTGAAAGGCCTGCGCCTCTTATTTGCAACTTTAAGGAGATGCCTTTGGAGCTGAAATTTAGTATACCCCTTTCCACTTCATTTTCTCCTGATTTATTGGCCAAAATCTGGCGAAAATTTTCAGAATTCACAAAATTGAGCTTTGTAACAGGAGAACATGCCGTCGAAAGAGATGGAACAAAGTATCGTCTCCAGCGAGCAAATGAAAGAGCGAGAAGTGGCGCAGGTGTTTAGAGACAGTGACTGTTTCACGAAGAGACGCAGAATTTTCGAACGCCTCTTGAAAGACCTGCGCCTCTTATTTGCAACTTTAAGGCGATGCCTTTGAAGCTGAAATTTAGTATACCTCTTTCCACTTCATGTTCTCCTGATATATTGGCCAATATCTGGCGAAAATTTCGAGAATACATAAAATTGGGCTTTGTAACAGGAGAACATGCCGTCGAAAAAAATGGCACAATGTAACGTCTCCGGAGAGCAATCAAAGTGCAAGAAGTGGCGCAGATGTTTCGAGGCAGTGTCTGTATAACGAAGAGACGCAGAATTTTCGAACGCCTCTTGAAAGGCCTGCGCCTCTTATTTGCAACTTTAAGGAGATGCCTTTGGAGCTGAAATTTAGTATACCTCTTTCCACTTCATTTTCTCCTGATATATTGGCCAAAATCTGGCGAAAATTTCGAGAATACACAAACTTGGGCTATGTAACAGGAGAACATGCCATCGAAAGAGATGGAACAAAGTATCGTCTCCAGCGAGCAAATGAAAGAGCGAGAAGTGGCGCAGGTGTTTAGAGACAGTGACTGTTTCACGCAGAGGCGCAGAATTTTCGAACGCCTCTTGAAAGGCCTGCGCCTCTTATTTGCAACTTTAAGGCGATGCCTTTGGAGCTGAAATTTAGTATACCTGTTTCCACTTCATTTTCTCCTGATATATTGGCCAAAATCTGGCGAAAATTTTCAGAATTCACAAAATTGAGCTTTGTAACAGGAGAACATGCCGTCGACAGAGATGGCACAAAGTAACGTCTCCGGGGACCAAATCAACGATCGAAAAGTGGCGCAGATGTTTCGAGACAGTGACTGTTTAACGATGAGGCGCAGAATTTTCGAACGCCTCTTGAAAGGCCTGCGCCTCTTGTTTGCAACTTTAAGGCGATGCCTTTGAAGCTGAAATTTAGTATACCTCTTTCGACTTCATGTTCTCCTGATATATTGGCCAAAATCTGGCGAAAATTTTCAGAATTCACAAAATTGAGCTTTGTAACAGGAGAACATGCCGTCGACAGAGATGGCACAAAGTAATGTCTCCGGGGAGCAAATCAACGAGCGAGAAGTGGCGCAGATGTTTCGAGACAGTGACTGTTTAACGATGAGGCGCAGAATTTTCGAACGCCTCTTGAAAGGCCTGCGCCTCTTATTTGCAACTTTAAGGCTATGCCTTTGAAGCTGAAATTTAGTATACCTCTTTCGACTTCATGTTCTCCTGATATATTGGCCAAAATCTGGCGAAAATTTTCAGAATGCACAAAATTGGGCTTTGTAACAGGAGAACATGCCGTCGAAAAAGATGGCACAATGTAACGTCTCCGGAGAGCAATCAAAGTGCAAGAAGTGGCGCAGATGTTTCGAGGCAGTGTCTGTATAACGAAGAGACGCAGAATTTTCGAACGCCTCTTGAAAGGCCTGCGCCTCTTATTTGCAACTTTAAGGCGATGCCTTTGGAGCTGAAATTTAGTATACCTCTTTCCACTTCATTTTCTCCTGATTTATTGGCCAAAATCTGGCGAAAATTTCGAGAATACACAAAATTGAGCTTTGTAACAGGAGAACATGCCGTCGACAGAGATGGCACAAAGTATCGTCTCCGGCGAGCAAATGAAAGAGCGAGAAGTGGCGCAGGTGTTTAGAGACAGTGACTGTTTCACGCAGAGGCGCAGAATTTTCGAACGCCTCTTGAAAGGCCTGCGCCTCTTATTTGCAACTTTAAGGCGATGCCTTTGGAGCTGAAATTTAGTATACCTGTTTCCACTTCATTTTCTCCTGATATATTGGCCAAAATCTGGCGAAAATTTTCAGAATTCACAAAATTGAGCTTTGTAACAGGAGAACATGCCGTCGACAGAGATGGCACAAAGTAACGTCTCCGGGGACCAAATCAACGATCGAAAAGTGGCGCAGATGTTTCGAGACAGTGACTGTTTAACGATGAGGCGCAGAATTTTCGAACGCCTCTTGAAAGACCTGCGCCTCTTATTTGCAACTTTAAGGCGATGCCTTTGAAGCTGAAATTTAGTATACCTCTTTCCACTTCATGTTCTCCTGATATATTGGCCAATATCTGGCGAAAATTTCGAGAATACATAAAATTGGGCTTTGTAACAGGAGAACATGCCGTCGAAAAAAATGGCACAATGTAACGTCTCCGGAGAGCAATCAAAGTGCAAGAAGTGGCGCAGATGTTTCGAGGCAGTGTCTGTATAACGAAGAGACGCAGAATTTTCGAACGCCTCTTGAAAGGCCTGCGCCTCTTATTTGCAACTTTAAGGAGATGCCTTTGGAGCTGAAATTTAGTATACCTCTTTCCACTTCATTTTCTCCTGATATATTGGCCAAAATCTGGCGAAAATTTCGAGAATACACAAACTTGGGCTATGTAACAGGAGAACATGCCATCGAAAGAGATGGAAGAAAGTATCGTCTCCAGCGAGCAAATGAAAGAGCGAGAAGTGGCGCAGGTGTTTAGAGACAGTGACTGTTTCACGCAGAGGCGCAGAATTTTCGAACGCCTCTTGAAAGGCCTGCGCCTCTTATTTGCAACTTTAAGGCGATGCCTTTGGAGCTGAAATTTAGTATACCTGTTTCCACTTCATTTTCTCCTGATATATTGGCCAAAATCTGGCGAAAATTTTCAGAATTCACAAAATTGAGCTTTGTAACAGGAGAACATGCCGTCGACAGAGATGGCACAAAGTAACGTCTCCGGGGACCAAATCAACGATCGAAAAGTGGCGCAGATGTTTCGAGACAGTGACTGTTTAACGATGAGGCGCAGAATTTTCGAACGCCTCTTGAAAGGCCTGCGCCTCTTGTTTGCAACTTTAAGGCGATGCCTTTGAAGCTGAAATTTAGTATACCTCTTTCGACTTCATGTTCTCCTGATATATTGGCCAAAATCTGGCGAAAATTTTCAGAATTCACAAAATTGAGCTTTGTAACAGGAGAACATGCCGTCGACAGAGATGGCACAAAGTAATGTCTCCGGGGAGCAAATCAACGAGCGAGAAGTGGCGCAGATGTTTCGAGACAGTGACTGTTTAACGATGAGGCGCAGAATTTTCGAACGCCTCTTGAAAGGCCTGCGCCTCTTATTTGCAACTTTAAGGCTATGCCTTTGAAGCTGAAATTTAGTATACCTCTTTCGACTTCATGTTCTCCTGATATATTGGCCAATATCTGGCGAAAATTTCGAGAATACATAAAATTGGGCTTTGTAACAGGAGAACATGCCGTCGAAAAAAATGGCACAATGTAACGTCTCCGGAGAGCAATCAAAGTGCAAGAAGTGGCGCAGATGTTTCGAGGCAGTGTCTGTATAACGAAGAGACGCAGAATTTTCGAACGCCTCTTGAAAGGCCTGCGCCTCTTATTTGCAACTTTAAGGAGATGCCTTTGGAGCTGAAATTTAGTATACCCCTTTCCACTTCATTTTCTCCTGATTTATTGGCCAAAATCTGGCGAAAATTTTCAGAATTCACAAAATTGAGCTTTGTAACAGGAGAACATGCCGTCGAAAGAGATGGAACAAAGTAACGTCTCTGGAGAGCAAATCAAAGAGCGGGAAGTGGCGCAGGTGTTTCGAGACAGTGATTGTTTAACAACGAGACGCAGAAATTTCGAACGCCCCTTGAAAGGCCTGCGCCTCTTATTTGCAACTTTAATGCGATGCCTTTGAAGCTGAAATTTAGTATACCTCTTTCCACTTCATTTTCTCCTGATATATTGGCCAAAATCTGGCGAAAATTTCGAGAATACACAAACTTGGGCTATGTAACAGGAGAACATGCCGTCGAAAGAGATGGAACAAAGTAACGTCTCCGGCGAGCAAATGAAAGAGCGAGAAGTGGCGCAGGTGTTTCGAGACAGTGACTGTTTCACGCAGAGGCGCAGAATTTTCGAACGCCTCTTGAAAGGCCTGCGCCTCTTATTTGCAACTTTAAGGCGATGCCTTTGAAGCTGAAATTTAGTATACCTCTTTCCACTTCATGTTCTCCTGATATATTGGCCAAAATGTGTCGAAAATTTTCAGAATGCACAAAATTGTGCTTTGTAACAGGTGAGCATGCCGTCGAAAGAGATGGCACAATGTAACGTCTCCGGAGATCAAATCAAAGAGCGAGAAGTGGCGCAGATGTTTCGAGACAGTGACTGTTTAACGAAGACACGCAGAATTTTCGAACGCCTCTTGAAAGGCCTGCGCCTCTTATTTGCAACTTTAAGGCGATGCCTTTGAAGCTGAAATTTAGTATACCTCTTTCGACTTCATGTTCTCCTGATATATTGGCCAAAATCTGGCGAAAATTTTCAGAATTCACAAAATTGAGCTTTGTAACAGGAGAACATGCCGTCGACAGAGATGGCACAAAGTAACGTCTCCGGGGAGCAAATCATCGATCGAAAAGTGGCGCAGATGTTTCGAGACAGTGACTGTTTAACGATGAGGCGCAGAATTTTCGAACGCCTCTTGAAAGGCCTGCGCCTCTTATTTGCAACTTTAAGGCGATGCCTTTGGAGCTGAAATTTAGTATACCTGTTTCCACTTCATTTTCTCCTGATATATTGGCCAAAATCTGGCGAAAATTTTCAGAATTCACAAAATTGAGCTTTGTAACAGGAGAACATGCCGTCGACAGAGATGGCACAAAGTAACGTCTCCGGGGACCAAATCAACGATCGAAAAGTGGCGCAGATGTTTCGAGACAGTGACTGTTTAACGATGAGGCGCAGAATTTTCGAACGCCTCTTGAAAGGCCTGCGCCTCTTGTTTGCAAGTTTAAGGCGATGCCTTTGAAGCTGAAATTTAGTATACCTCTTTCGACTTCATGTTCTCCTGATATATTGGCCAAAATCTGGCGAAAATTTTCAGAATTCACAAAATTGAGCTTTGTAACAGGAGAACATGCCGTCGACAGAGATGGCACAAAGTAACGTCTCCGGGGAGCAAATCATCGAGCGAGAAGTGGCGCAGATGTTTCGAGACAGTGACTGTTTAACGATGAGGCGCAGAATTTTCGAACGCCTCTTGAAAGGCCTGCGCCTCTTATTTGCAACTTTAAGGCTATGCCTTTGAAGCTGAAATTTAGTATACCTCTTTCGACTTCATGTTCTCCTGATATATTGGCCAAAATCTGGCGAAAATTTTCAGAATGCACAAAATTGGGCTTTGTAACAGGAGAACATGCCGTCGAAAAAGATGGCACAATGTAACGTCTCCGGAGAGCAATCAAAGTGCAAGAAGTGGCGCAGATGTTTCGAGGCAGTGTCTGTATAACGAAGAGACGCAGAATTTTCGAACGCCTCTTGAAAGGCCTGCGCCTCTTATTTGCAACTTTAAGGCGATGCCTTTGGAGCTGAAATTTAGTATACCTCTTTCGACTTCATGTTCTCCTGATATATTGGCCAAAATCTGGCGAAAATTTTCAGAATTCACAAAATTGAGCTTTGTAACAGGAGAACATGCCGTCGACAGAGATGGCACAAAGTAACGTGTCCGGGGAGCAAATCATCGAGCGAGAAGTGGCGCAGATGTTTCGAGACAGTGACTGTTTAACGATGAGGCGCAGAATTTTCGAACGCCTCTTGAAAGGCCTGCGCCTCTTATTTGCAACTTTAAGGCTATGCCTTTGAAGCTGAAATTTAGTATACCTCTTTCGACTTCATGTTCTCCTGATATATTGGCCAAAATCTGGCGAAAATTTTCAGAATGCACAAAATTGGGCTTTGTAACAGGAGAACATGCCGTCGAAAAAGATGGCACAATGTAACGTCTCCGGAGAGCAATCAAAGTGCAAGAAGTGGCGCAGATGTTTCGAGGCAGTGTCTGTATAACGAAGAGACGCAGAATTTTCGAACGCCTCTTGAAAGGCCTGCGCCTCTTATTTGCAACTTTAAGGCGATGCCTTTGGAGCTGAAATTTAGTATACCTCTTTCCACTTCATTTTCTCCTGATTTATTGGCCAAAATCTGGCGAAAATTTCGAGAATACACAAAATTGAGCTTTGTAACAGGAGAACAAGCCGTCGACAGAGATGGCACAAAGTAACGTCTCCGGGGAGCAAATCAACGAGCGAGAAGTGGCGCAGATGTTTCGAGACAGTGATTGTTTAACAACGAGACGCAGAATTTTCGAACGCACCTTGAAAGGCCTGCGCCTCTTATTTGCAACTTTAATGCGATGCCTTTGAAACTGAAATTTAGTATACCTCTTTCGACTTCATGTTCTCCTGATATATTGGCCAAAATCTGGCGAAAATTTCGAGAATACACAAACTTGGGCTATGTAACAGGAGAACATGCCGTCGAAAGAGATGGAACAAAGTATCGTCTCCGGCGAGCAAATGAAAGAGCGAGAAGTGGCGCAGGTGTTTAGAGACAGTGACTGTTTCACGCAGAGGCGCAGAATTTTCGAACGCCTCTTGAAAGGCCTGCGCCTCTTATTTGCAACTTTAAGGCGATGCCTTTGAAGCTGAAATTTAGTATACCTCTTTCGACTTCATGTTCTCCTGATATATTGGCCAAAATCTGGCGAAAATTTTCAGAATGCACAAAATTGGGCTTTGTAACAGGAGAACATGCCGTCGAAAAAGATGGCACAATGTAACGTCTCCGGAGAGCAATCAAAGTGCAAGAAGTGGCGCAGATGTTTCGAGGCAGTGTCTGTATAACGAAGAGACGCAGAATTATCGAACGCCTCTTGAAAGGCCTGCGCCTCTTATTTGCAACTTTAAGGAGATGCCTTTGGAGCTGAAATTTAGTATACCTCTTTCCACTTCATTTTCTCCTGATTTATTGGCCAAAATCTGGCGAAAATTTTCAGAATTCACAAAATTGAGCTTTGTAACAGGAGAACATGCCGTCGAAAGAGATGGAACAAAGTAACGTCTCTGGAGAGCAAATCAAAGAGCGGGAAGTGGCGCAGGTGTTTCGAGACAGTGATTGTTTAACAACGAGACGCAGAATTTTCGAACGCCCCTTGAAAGGCCTGCGCCTCTTATTTGCAACTTTAATGCGATGCCTTTGAAGCTGAAATTTAGTATACCTCTTTCCACTTCATGTTCTCCTGATATATTGGCCAAAATCTGGCGAAAATTTTCAGAATGCACAAAATTGTGCTTTGTAACAGGTGAGCACGCCGTCGAAAGAGATGGCACAATGTAACGTCTCCGGAGATCAAATCAAAGAGCGAGAAGTGGCGCAGATGTTTCGAGACAGTGACTGTTTAACGAAGACACGCAGAATTTTCGAACGCCTCTTGAAAGCCCTGCGCCTCTTATTTGCAACTTTAAGGCGATGCCTTTGGAGCTGAAATTTAGTATACCTCTTTCCACTTCATTTTCTCCTGATTTATTGGCCAAAATCTGGCGAAAATTTCGAGAATACACAAAATTGAGCTTTGTAACAGGAGAACAAGCCGTCGACAGAGATGGCACAAAGTAACGTCTCCGGGGAGCAAATCAACGAGCGAGAAGTGGCGCAGATGTTTCGAGACAGTGATTGTTTAACAACGAGACGCAGAATTTTCGAACGCACCTTGAAAGGCCTGCGCCTCTTATTTGCAACTTTAATGCGATGCCTTTGAAACTGAAATTTAGTATACCTCTTTCCACTTCATTTTCTCCTGATATATTGGCCAAAATCTGGCGAAAATTTCGAGAATACACAAACTTGGGCTATGTAACAGGAGAACATGCCATCGAAAGAGATGGAACAAAGTATCGTCTCCGGCGAGCAAATTAAAGAGCGAGAAGTGGCGCAGGTGTTTAGAGACAGTGACTGTTTCACGCAGAGGCGCAGAATTTTCGAACGCCTCTTGAAAGGCCTGCGCCTCTTATTTGCAACTTTAAGGCGATGCCTTTGGAGCTGAAATTTAGTATACCTGTTTCCACTTCATTTTCTCCTGATATATTGGCCAAAATCTGGCGAAAATTTTCAGAATTCACAAAATTGAGCTTTGTAACAGGAGAACATGCCGTCGACAGAGATGGCACAAAGTAACGTCTCCGGGGACCAAATCAACGATCGAAAAGTGGCGCAGATGTTTCGAGACAGTGACTGTTTAACGATGAGGCGCAGAATTTTCGAACGCCTCTTGAAAGGCCTGCGCCTCTTGTGTGCAAGTTTAAGGCGATGCCTTTGAAGCTGAAATTTAGTATACCTCTTTCGACTTCATGTTCTCCTGATATATTGGCCAAAATCTGGCGAAAATTTTCAGAATTCACAAAATTGAGCTTTGTAACAGGAGAACATGCCGTCGACAGAGATGGCACAAAGTAACGTCTCCGGGGAGCAAATCATCGAGCGAGAAGTGGCGCAGATCTTTCGAGACAGTGACTGTTTAACGATGAGGCGCAGAATTTTCGAACGCCTCTTGAAAGGCCTGCGCCTCTTATTTGCAACTTTAAGGCTATGCCTTTGAAGCTGAAATTTAGTATACCTCTTTCGACTTCATGTTCTCCTGATATATTGGCCAAAATCTGGCGAAAATTTTCAGAATGCACAAAATTGGGCTTTGTAACAGGAGAACATGCCGTCGAAAAAGATGGCACAATGTAACGTCTCCGGAGAGCAATCAAAGTGCAAGAAGTGGCGCAGATGTTTCGAGGCAGTGTCTGTATAACGAAGAGACGCAGAATTTTCGAACGCCTCTTGAAAGGCCTGCGCCTCTTATTTGCAACTTTAAGGCGATGCCTTTGGAGCTGAAATTTAGTATACCTCTTTCGACTTCATGTTCTCCTGATATATTGGCCAAAATCTGGCGAAAATTTTCAGAATTCACAAAATTGAGCTTTGTAACAGGAGAACATGCCGTCGACAGAGATGGCACAAAGTAACGTGTCCGGGGAGCAAATCATCGAGCGAGAAGTGGCGCAGATGTTTCGAGACAGTGACTGTTTAACGATGAGGCGCAGAATTTTCGAACGCCTCTTGAAAGGCCTGCGCCTCTTATTTGCAACTTCAAGGCTATGCCTTTGAAGCTGAAATTTAGTATACCTCTTTCGACTTCATGTTCTCCTGATATATTGGCCAAAATCTGGCGAAAATTTTCAGAATGCACAAAATTGGGCTTTGTAACAGGAGAACATGCCGTCGAAAAAGATGGCACAATGTAACGTCTCCGGAGAGCAATCAAAGTGCAAGAAGTGGCGCAGATGTTTCGAGGCAGTGTCTGTATAACGAAGAGACGCAGAATTTTCGAACGCCTCTTGAAAGGCCTGCGCCTCTTATTTGCAACTTTAAGGCGATGCCTTTGGAGCTGAAATTTAGTATACCTCTTTCCACTTCATTTTCTCCTGATTTATTGGCCAAAATCTGGCGAAAATTTCGAGAATACACAAAATTGAGCTTTGTAACAGGAGAACAAGCCGTCGACAGAGATGGCACAAAGTAACGTCTCCGGGGAGCAAATCAACGAGCGAGAAGTGGCGCAGATGTTTCGAGACAGTGATTGTTTAACAACGAGACGCAGAATTTTCGAACGCACCTTGAAAGGCCTGCGCCTCTTATTTGCAACTTTAATGCGATGCCTTTGAAACTGAAATTTAGTATACCTCTTTCGACTTCATGTTCTCCTGATATATTGGCCAAAATCTGGCGAAAATTTCGAGAATACACAAACTTGGGCTATGTAACAGGAGAACATGCCATCGAAAGAGATGGAACAAAGTATCGTCTCCGGCGAGCAAATTAAAGAGCGAGAAGTGGCGCAGGTGTTTAGAGACAGTGACTGTTTCACGCAGAGGCGCAGAATTTTCGAACGCCTCTTGAAAGGCCTGCGCCTCTTATTTGCAACTTTAAGGCGATGCCTTTGGAGCTGAAATTTAGTATACCTGTTTCCACTTCATTTTCTCCTGATATATTGGCCAAAATCTGGCGAAAATTTTCAGAATTCACAAAATTGAGCTTTGTAACAGGAGAACATGCCGTCGACAGAGATGGCACAAAGTAACGTCTCCGGGGACCAAATCAACGATCGAAAAGTGGCGCAGATGTTTCGAGACAGTGACTGTTTAACGATGAGGCGCAGAATTTTCGAACGCCTCTTGAAAGGCCTGCGCCTCTTGTTTGCAAGTTTAAGGCGATGCCTTTGAAGCTGAAATTTAGTATACCTCTTTCGACTTCATGTTCTCCTGATATATTGGCCAAAATCTGGCGAAAATTTTCAGAATTCACAAAATTGAGCTTTGTAACAGGAGAACATGCCGTCGACAGAGATGGCACAAAGTAACGTCTCCGGGGAGCAAATCATCGAGCGAGAAGTGGCGCAGATGTTTCGAGACAGTGACTGTTTAACGATGAGGCGCAGAATTTTCGAACGCCTCTTGAAAGGCCTGCGCCTCTTATTTGCAACTTTAAGGCTATGCCTTTGAAGCTGAAATTTAGTATACCTCTTTCGACTTCATGTTCTCCTGATATATTGGCCAAAATCTGGCGAAAATTTTCAGAATGCACAAAATTGGGCTTTGTAACAGGAGAACATGCCGTCGAAAAAGATGGCACAATGTAACGTCTCCGGAGAGCAATCAAAGTGCAAGAAGTGGCGCAGATGTTTCGAGGCAGTGTCTGTATAACGAAGAGACGCAGAATTTTCGAACGCCTCTTGAAAGGCCTGCGCCTCTTATTTGCAACTTTAAGGCGATGCCTTTGGAGCTGAAATTTAGTATACCTCTTTCGACTTCATGTTCTCCTGATATATTGGCCAAAATCTGGCGAAAATTTTCAGAATTCACAAAATTGAGCTTTGTAACAGGAGAACATGCCGTCGACAGAGATGGCACAAAGTAACGTGTCCGGGGAGCAAATCATCGAGCGAGAAGTGGCGCAGATGTTTCGAGACAGTGACTGTTTAACGATGAGGCGCAGAATTTTCGAACGCCTCTTGAAAGGCCTGCGCCTCTTATTTGCAACTTTAAGGCTATGCCTTTGAAGCTGAAATTTAGTATACCTCTTTCGACTTCATGTTCTCCTGATATATTGGCCAAAATCTGGCGAAAATTTTCAGAATGCACAAAATTGGGCTTTGTAACAGGAGAACATGCCGTCGAAAAAGATGGCACAATGTAACGTCTCCGGAGAGCAATCAAAGTGCAAGAAGTGGCGCAGATGTTTCGAGGCAGTGTCTGTATAACGAAGAGACGCAGAATTTTCGAACGCCTCTTGAAAGGCCTGCGCCTCTTATTTGCACCTTTAAGGCGATGCCTTTGGAGCTGAAATTTAGTATACCTCTTTCCACTTCATTTTCTCCTGATTTATTGGCCAAAATCTGGCGAAAATTTCGAGAATACACAAAATTGAGCTTTGTAACAGGAGAACAAGCCGTCGACAGAGATGGCACAAAGTAACGTCTCCGGGGAGCAAATCAACGAGCGAGAAGTGGCGCAGATGTTTCGAGACAGTGATTGTTTAACAACGAGACGCAGAATTTTCGAACGCACCTTGAAAGGCCTGCGCCTCTTATTTGCAACTTTAATGCGATGCCTTTGAAACTGAAATTTAGTATACCTCTTTCGACTTCATGTTCTCCTGATATATTGGCCAAAATCTGGCGAAAATTTCGAGAATACACAAACTTGGGCTATGTAACAGGAGAACATGCCGTCGAAAGAGATGGAACAAAGTATCGTCTCCGGCGAGCAAATGAAAGAGCGAGAAGTGGCGCAGGTGTTTAGAGACAGTGACTGTTTCACGCAGAGGCGCAGAATTTTCGAACGCCTCTTGAAAGGCCTGCGCCTCTTATTTGCAACTTTAAGGCGATGCCTTTGAAGCTGAAATTTAGTATACCTCTTTCGACTTCATGTTCTCCTGATATATTGGCCAAAATCTGGCGAAAATTTTCAGAATGCACAAAATTGGGCTTTGTAACAGGAGAACATGCCGTCGAAAAAGATGGCACAATGTAACGTCTCCGGAGAGCAATCAAAGTGCAAGAAGTGGCGCAGATGTTTCGAGGCAGTGTCTGTATAACGAAGAGACGCAGAATTATCGAACGCCTCTTGAAAGGCCTGCGCCTCTTATTTGCAACTTTAAGGAGATGCCTTTGGAGCTGAAATTTAGTATACCTCTTTCCACTTCATTTTCTCCTGATTTATTGGCCAAAATCTGGCGAAAATTTTCAGAATTCACAAAATTGAGCTTTGTAACAGGAGAACATGCCGTCGAAAGAGATGGAACAAAGTAACGTCTCTGGAGAGCAAATCAAAGAGCGGGAAGTGGCGCAGGTGTTTCGAGACAGTGATTGTTTAACAACGAGACGCAGAATTTTCGAACGCCCCTTGAAAGGCCTGCGCCTCTTATTTGCAACTTTAATGCGATGCCTTTTAAGCTGAAATTTAGTATACCTCTTTCCACTTCATGTTCTCCTGATATATTGGCCAAAATCTGGCGAAAATTTTCAGAATGCACAAAATTGTGCTTTGTAACAGGTGAGCATGCCGTCGAAAGAGATGGCACAATGTAACGTCTCCGGAGATCAAATCAAAGAGCGAGAAGTGGCGCAGATGTTTCGAGACAGTGACTGTTTAACGAAGACACGCAGAATTTTCGAACGCCTCTTGAAAGGCCTGCGCCTCTTATTTGCAACTTTAAGGCGATGCCTTTGGAGCTGAAATTTAGTATACCTCTTTCCACTTCATTTTCTCCTGATTTATTGGCCAAAATCTGGCGAAAATTTCGAGAATACACAAAATTGAGCTTTGTAACAGGAGAACAAGCCGTCGACAGAGATGGCACAAAGTAACGTCTCCGGGGAGCAAATCAACGAGCGAGAAGTGGCGCAGATGTTTCGAGACAGTGATTGTTTAACAACGAGACGCAGAATTTTCGAACGCACCTTGAAAGGCCTGCGCCTCTTATTTGCAACTTTAATGCGATGCCTTTGAAACTGAAATTTAGTATACCTCTTTCCACTTCATTTTCTCCTGATATATTGGCCAAAATCTGGCGAAAATTTCGAGAATACACAAACTTGGGCTATGTAACAGGAGAACATGCCATCGAAAGAGATGGAACAAAGTATCGTCTCCGGCGAGCAAATTAAAGAGCGAGAAGTGGCGCAGGTGTTTAGAGACAGTGACTGTTTCACGCAGAGGCGCAGAATTTTCGAACGCCTCTTGAAAGGCCTGCGCCTCTTATTTGCAACTTTAAGGCGATGCCTTTGGAGCTGAAATTTAGTATACCTGTTTCCACTTCATTTTCTCCTGATATATTGGCCAAAATCTGGCGAAAATTTTCAGAATTCACAAAATTGAGCTTTGTAACAGGAGAACATGCCGTCGACAGAGATGGCACAAAGTAACGTCTCCGGGGACCAAATCAACGATCGAAAAGTGGCGCAGATGTTTCGAGACAGTGACTGTTTAACGATGAGGCGCAGAATTTTCGAACGCCTCTTGAAAGGCCTGCGCCTCTTGTTTGCAAGTTTAAGGCGATGCCTTTGAAGCTGAAATTTAGTATACCTCTTTCGACTTCATGTTCTCCTGATATATTGGCCAAAATCTGGCGAAAATTTTCAGAATTCACAAAATTGAGCTTTGTAACAGGAGAACATGCCGTCGACAGAGATGGCACAAAGTAACGTCTCCGGGGAGCAAATCATCGAGCGAGAAGTGGGGCAGATGTTTCGAGACAGTGACTGTTTAACGATGAGGCGCAGAATTTTCGAACGCCTCTTGAAAGGCCTGCGCCTCTTATTTGCAACTTTAAGGCTATGCCTTTGAAGCTGAAATTTAGTATACCTCTTTCGACTTCATGTTCTCCTGATATATTGGCCAAAATCTGGCGAAAATTTTCAGAATGCACAAAATTGGGCTTTGTAACAGGAGAACATGCCGTCGAAAAAGATGGCACAATGTAACGTCTCCGGAGAGCAATCAAAGTGCAAGAAGTGGCGCAGATGTTTCGAGGCAGTGTCTGTATAACGAAGAGACGCAGAATTTTCGAACGCCTCTTGAAAGGCCTGCGCCTCTTATTTGCAACTTTAAGGCGATGCCTTTGGAGCTGAAATTTAGTATACCTGTTTCCACTTCATTTTCTCCTGATATATTGGCCAAAATCTGGCGAAAATTTTCAGAATTCACAAAATTGAGCTTTGTAACAGGAGAACATGCCGTCGACAGAGATGGCACAAAGTAACGTCTCCGGGGACCAAATCAACGATCGAAAAGTGGCGCAGATGTTTCGAGACAGTGACTGTTTAACGATGAGGCGCAGAATTTTCGAACGCCTCTTGAAAGGCCTGCGCCTCTTATTTGCAACTTTAAGGCGATGCCTTTGAAGCTGAAATTTAGTATACCTCTTTCGACTTCATGTTCTCCTGATATATTGGCCAAAATCTGGCGAAAATTTTCAGAATGCACAAAATTGGGCTTTGTAACAGGAGAACATGCCGTCGAAAAAGATGGCACAAAGTAACGTCTCCGGGGAGCAAATCAACGAGCGAGAAGTGGCGCAGATGTTTCGAGACAGTGACTGTTTAACAACGAGACGCAGAATTTTCGAACGCCTCTTGAAAGGCCTGCGCCTCTTATTTGCAACTTTAAGGCGATGCCTTTGGAGCTGAAATTTAGTATACCTGTTTCCACTTCATTTTCTCCTGATATATTGGCCAAAATCTGGCGAAAATTTTCAGAATTCACAAAATTGAGCTTTGTAACAGGAGAACATGCCGTCGACAGAGATGGCACAAAGTAACGTCTCCGGGGACCAAATCAACGATCGAAAAGTGGCGCAGATGTTTCGAGACAGTGACTGTTTAACGATGAGGCGCAGAATTTTCGAACGCCTCTTGAAAGGCCTGCGCCTCTTATTTGCAACTTTAAGGCGATGCCTTTGAAGCTGAAATTTAGTATACCTCTTTCGACTTCATGTTCTCCTGATATATTGGCCAAAATCTGGCGAAAATTTTCAGAATTCACAAAATTGAGCTTTGTAACAGGAGAACATGCCGTCGACAGAGATGGCACAAAGTAACGTCTCCGGGGAGCAAATCAACGAGCGAGAAGTGGCGCAGATGTTTCGAGACAGTGACTGTTTAACGATGAGGCGCAGAATTTTCGAACGCCTCTTGAAAGGCCTGCGCCTCTTATTTGCAACTTTAAGGCGATGCCTTTGGAGCTGAAATTTAGTATACCTCTTTCCACTTCATTTTCTCCTGATTTATTGGCCAAAATCTGGCGAAAATTTCGAGAATACACAAAATTGAGCTTTGTAACAGGAGAACAAGCCGTCGACAGAGATGGCACAAAGTAACGTCTCCGGGGAGCAAATCAACGAGCGAGAAGTGGCGCAGGTGTTTCGAGACAGTGACTGTTTCACGAAGAGACGCAGAATTTTCGAACGCCTCTTGAAAGACCTGCGCCTCTTATTTGCAACTTTAAGGCGATGCCTTTGAAGCTGAAATTTAGTATACCTCTTTCCACTTCATGTTCTCCTGATATATTGGCCAATATCTGGCGAAAATTTCGAGAATACACAAAATTGTGCTTTGTAACAGGAGAACATGCCGTCGAAAAAAATGGCACAATGTAACGTCTCCGGAGAGCAATCAAAGTGCAAGAAGTGGCGCAGATGTTTCGAGGCAGTGTCTGTATAACGAAGAGACGCAGAATTTTCGAACGCCTCTTGAAAGGCCTGCGCCTCTTATTTGCAACTTTAAGGAGATGCCTTTGGAGCTGAAATTTAGTATACCTCTTTCCACTTCATTTTCTCCTGATTTATTGGCCAAAATCTGGCGAAAATTTTCAGAATTCACAAAATTGAGCTTTGTAACAGGAGAACATGCCGTCGAAAGAGATGGAACAAAGTAACGTCTCTGGAGAGCAAATCAAAGAGCGGGAAGTGGCGCAGGTGTTTCGAGACAGTGATTGTTTAACAACGAGACGCAGAATTTTCGAACGCCCCTTGAAAGGCCTGCGCCTCTTATTTGCAACTTTAATGCGATGCCTTTGAAGCTGAAATTTAGTATACCTCTTTCCACTTCATTTTCTCCTGATATATTGGCCAAAATCTGGCGAAAATTTCGAGAATACACAAACTTGGGCTATGTAACAGGAGAACATGCCGTCGAAAGAGATGGAACAAAGTAACGTCTCCGGCGAGCAAATGAAAGAGCGAGAAGTGGCGCAGGTGTTTCGAGACAGTGACTGTTTCACGCAGAGGCGCAGAATTTTCGAACGCCTCTTGAAAGGCCTGCGCCTCTTATTTGCAACTTTAAGGCGATGCCTTTGAAGCTGAAATTTAGTATACCTCTTTCCACTTCATGTTCTCCTGATATATTGGCCAAAATCTGGCGAAAATTTTCAGAATGCACAAAATTGTGCTTTGTAACAGGTGAGCATGCCGTCGAAAGAGATGGCACAATGTAACGTCTCCGGAGATCAAATCAAAGAGCGAGAAGTGGCGCAGATGTTTCGAGACAGTGACTGTTTAACGAAGACACGCAGAATTTTCGAACGCCTCTTGAAAGGCCTGCGCCTCTTATTTGCAACTTTAAGGCGATGCCTTTGAAGCTGAAATTTAGTATACCTCTTTCGACTTCATGTTCTCCTGATATATTGGCCAAAATCTGGCGAAAATTTTCAGAATTCACAAAATTGAGCTTTGTAACAGGAGAACATGCCGTCGACAGAGATGGCACAAAGTAACGTCTCCGGGGAGCAAATCAACGAGCGAGAAGTGGCGCAGATGTTTCGAGACAGTGACTGTTTAACGATGAGGCGCAGAATTTTCGAACGCCTCTTGAAAGGCCTGCGCCTCTTATTTGCAACTTTAAGGCGATGCCTTTGAAGCTGAAATTTAGTATACCTCCTTCGACTTCATGTTCTCCTGATATATTGGCCAAAATCTGGCGAAAATTTTCAGAATGCACAAAATTGGGCTTTGTAACAGGAGAACATGCCGTCGAAAAAGATGGCACAATGTAACGTCTCCGGAGAGGCAATCAAAGTGCAAGAAGTGGCGCAGATGTTTCGAGGCAGTGTCTGTATAACGAAGAGACGCAGAATTTTCGAACGCCTCTTGAAAGGCCTGCGCCTCTTATTTGCAACTTTAAGGCGATGCCTTTGGAGCTGAAATTTAGTATACCTCTTTCCACTTCATTTTCTCCTGATTTATTGGCCAAAATCTGGCGAAAATTTCGAGAATACACAAAATTGAGCTTTGTAACAGGAGAACAAGCCGTCGACAGAGATGGCACAAAGTAACGTCTCCGGGGAGCAAATCAACGAGCGAGAAGTGGCGCAGATGTTTCGAGACAGTGATTGTTTAACAACGAGACGCAGAATTTTCGAACGCACCTTGAAAGGCCTGCGCCTCTTATTTGCAACTTTAATGCGATGCCTTTGAAACTGAAATTTAGTATACCTCTTTCCACTTCATTTTCTCCTGATATATTGGCCAAAATCTGGCGAAAATTTCGAGAATACACAAACTTGGGCTATGTAACAGGAGAACATGCCGTCGAAAGAGATGGAACAAAGTAACGTCTCCGGCGAGCAAATGAAAGAGCGAGAAGTGGCGCAGGTGTTTCGAGACAGTGACTGTTTCACGCAGAGGCGCAGAATTTTCGAACGCCTCTTGAAAGGCCTGCGCCTCTTATTTGCAACTTTAAGGCGATGCCTTTGAAGCTGAAATTTAGTATACCTCTTTCCACTTCATGTTCTCCTGATATATTGGCCAAAATCTGGCGAAAATTTTCAGAATGCACAAAATTGTGCTTTGTAACAGGTGAGCATGCCGTCGAAAGAGATGGCACAATGTAACGTCTCCGGAGATCAAATCAAAGAGCGAGAAGTGGCGCAGATGTTTCGAGACAGTGACTGTTTAACGAAGACACGCAGAATTTTCGAACGCCTCTTGAAAGGCCTGCGCCTCTTATTTGCAACTTTAAGGCGATGCCTTTGAAGCTGAAATTTAGTATACCTCTTTCGACTTCATGTTCTCCTGATATATTGGCCAAAATCTGGCGAAAATTTTCAGAATTCACAAAATTGAGCTTTGTAACAGGAGAACATGCCGTCGACAGAGATGGCACAAAGTAACGTCTCCGGGGAGCAAATCAACGAGCGAGAAGTGGCGCAGATGTTTCGAGACAGTGACTGTTTAACGATGAGGCGCAGAATTTTCGAACGCCTCTTGAAAGGCCTGCGCCTCTTATTTGCAACTTTAAGGCGATGCCTTTGAAGCTGAAATTTAGTATACCTCTTTCGACTTCATGTTCTCCTGATATATTGGCCAAAATCTGGCGAAAATTTTCAGAATGCACAAAATTGGGCTTTGTAACAGGAGAACATGCCGTCGAAAAAGATGGCACAATGTAACGTCTCCGGAGAGCAATCAAAGTGCAAGAAGTGGCGCAGATGTTTCGAGGCAGTGTCTGTATAACGAAGAGACGCAGAATTTTCGAACGCCTCTTGAAAGGCCTGCGCCTCTTATTTGCAACTTTAAGGCGATGCCTTTGGAGCTGAAATTTAGTATACCTCTTTCCACTTCATTTTCTCCTGATTTATTGGCCAAAATCTGGCGAAAATTTCGAGAATACACAAAATTGAGCTTTGTAACAGGAGAACAAGCCGTCGACAGAGATGGCACAAAGTAACGTCTCCGGGGAGCAAATCAACGAGCGAGAAGTGGCGCAGATGTTTCGAGACAGTGATTGTTTAACAACGAGACGCAGAATTTTCGAACGCACCTTGAAAGGCCTGCGCCTCTTATTTGCAACTTTAATGCGATGCCTTTGAAACTGAAATTTAGTATACCTCTTTCCACTTCATTTTCTCCTGATATATTGGCCAAAATCTGGCGAAAATTTCGAGAATACACAAACTTGGGCTATGTAACAGGAGAACATGCCATCGAAAGAGATGGAACAAAGTATCGTCTCCGGCGAGCAAATGAAAGAGCGAGAAGTGGCGCAGGTGTTTAGAGACAGTGACTGTTTCACGCAGAGGCGCAGATTTTTCGAACGCCTCTTGAAAGGCCTGCGCCTCTTATTTGCAACTTTAAGGCGATGCCTTTGGAGCTGAAATTTAGTATACCTGTTTCCACTTCATTTTCTCCTGATATATTGGCCAAAATCTGGCGAAAATTTTCAGAATTCACAAAATTGAGCTTTGTAACAGGAGAACATGCCGTCGACAGAGATGGCACAAAGTAACGTCTCCGGGGACCAAATCAACGATCGAAAAGTGGCGCAGATGTTTCGAGACAGTGACTGTTTAACGATGAGGCGCAGAATTTTCGAACGCCTCTTGAAAGGCCTGCGCCTCTTGTTTGCAACTTTAAGGCGATGCCTTTGAAGCTGAAATTTAGTATACCTCTTTCGACTTCATGTTCTCCTGATATATTGGCCAAAATCTGGCGAAAATTTTCAGAATTCACAAAATTGAGCTTTGTAACAGGAGAACATGCCGTCGACAGAGATGGCACAAAGTAACGTCTCCGGAGAGCAATCAAAGTGCAAGAAGTGGCGCAGATGTTTCGAGGCAGTGTCTGTATAACGAAGAGACGCAGAATTTTCGAACGCCTCTTGAAAGGCCTGCGCCTCTTATTTGCAACTTTAAGGCGATGCCTTTGGAGCTGAAATTTAGTATACCTCTTTCCACTTCATTTTCTCCTGATTTATTGGCCAAAATCTGGCGAAAATTTCGAGAATACACAAAATTGAGCTTTGTAACAGGAGAACAAGCCGTCGACAGAGATGGCACAAAGTAACGTCTCCGGGGAGCAAATCAACGAGCGAGAAGTGGCGCAGATGTTTCGAGACAGTGATTGTTTAACAACGAGACGCAGAATTTTCGAACGCACCTTGAAAGGCCTGCGCCTCTTATTTGCAACTTTAATGCGATGCCTTTGAAACTGAAATTTAGTATACCTCTTTCCACTTCATTTTCTCCTGATATATTGGCCAAAATCTGGCGAAAATTTCGAGAATACACAAACTTGGGCTATGTAACAGGAGAACATGCCGTCGAAAGAGATGGAACAAAGTATCGTCTCCGGCGAGCAAATGAAAGAGCGAGAAGTGGCGCAGGTGTTTAGAGACAGTGACTGTTTCACGCAGAGGCGCAGAATTTTCGAACGCCTCTTGAAAGGCCTGCGCCTCTTATTTGCAACTTTAAGGCGATGCCTTTGGAGCTGAAATTTAGTATACCTGTTTCCACTTCATTTTCTCCTGATATATTGGCCAAAATCTGGCGAAAATTTTCAGAATTCACAAAATTGAGCTTTGTAACAGGAGAACATGCCGTCGACAGAGATGGCACAAAGTAACGTCTCCGGGGACCAAATCAACGATCGAAAAGTGGCGCAGATGTTTCGAGACAGTGACTGTTTAACGATGAGGCGCAGAATTTTCGAACGCCTCTTGAAAGGCCTGCGCCTCTTATTTGCAACTTTAAGGCGATGCCTTTGGAGCTGAAATTTAGTATACCTCTTTCGACTTCATGTTCTCCTGATATATTGGCCAAAATCTGGCGAAAATTTTCAGAATTCACAAAATTGAGCTTTGTAACAGGAGAACATGCCGTCGACAGAGATGGCACAAAGTAACGTCTCCGGGGACCAAATCAACGATCGAAAAGTGGCGCAGATGTTTCGAGACAGTGACTGTTTAACGATGAGGCGCAGAATTTTCGAACGCCTCTTGAAAGGCCTGCGCCTCTTGTTTGCAACTTTAAGGCGATGCCTTTGAAGCTGAAATTTAGTATACCTCTTTCGACTTCATGTTCTCCTGATATATTGGCCAAAATCTGGCGAAAATTTTCAGAATTCACAAAATTGAGCTTTGTAACAGGAGAACATGCCGTCGACAGAGATGGCACAAAGTAACGTCTCCGGGGAGCAAATCAACGAGCGAGAAGTGGCGCAGATGTTTCGAGACAGTGACTGTTTAACGATGAGGCGCAGAATTTTCGAACGCCTCTTGAAAGGCCTGCGCCTCTTATTTGCAACTTTAAGGCTATGCCTTTGAAGCTGAAATTTAGTATACCTCTTTCGATTTCATGTTCTCCTGATATATTGGCCAAAATCTGGCGAAAATTTTCAGAATGCACAAAATTGGGCTTTGTAACAGGAGAACATGCCGTCGAAAAAGATGGCACAATGTAACGTCTCCGGAGAGCAATCAAAGTGCAAGAAGTGGCGCAGATGTTTCGAGGCAGTGTCTGTATAACGAAGAGACGCAGAATTTTCGAACGCCTCTTGAAAGGCCTGCGCCTCTTATTTGCAACTTTAAGGCGATGCCTTTGGAGCTGAAATTTAGTATACCTCTTTCCACTTCATTTTCTCCTGATTTATTGGCCAAAATCTGGCGAAAATTTCGAGAATACACAAAATTGAGCTTTGTAACAGGAGAACAAGCCGTCGACAGAGATGGCACAAAGTAACGTCTCCGGGGAGCAAATCAACGAGCGAGAAGTGGCGCAGATGTTTCGAGACAGTGATTGTTTAACAACGAGACGCAGAATTTTCGAACGCACCTTGAAAGGCCTGCGCCTCTTATTTGCAACTTTAATGCGATGCCTTTGAAACTGAAATTTAGTATACCTCTTTCCACTTCATTTTCTCCTGATATATTGGCCAAAATCTGGCGAAAATTTCGAGAATACACAAACTTGGGCTATGTAACAGGAGAACATGCCGTCGAAAGAGATGGAACAAAGTATCGTCTCCGGCGAGCAAATGAAAGAGCGAGAAGTGGCGCAGGTGTTTAGAGACAGTGACTGTTTCACGCAGAGGCGCAGAATTTTCGAACGCCTCTTGAAAGGCCTGCGCCTCTTATTTGCAACTTTAAGGCGATGCCTTTGGAGCTGAAATTTAGTATACCTGTTTCCACTTCATTTTCTCCTGATATATTGGCCAAAATCTGGCGAAAATTTTCAGAATTCACAAAATTGAGCTTTGTAACAGGAGAACATGCCGTCGACAGAGATGGCACAAAGTAACGTCTCCGGGGACCAAATCAACGATCGAAAAGTGGCGCAGATGTTTCGAGACAGTGACTGTTTAACGATGAGGCGCAGAATTTTCGAACGCCTCTTGAAAGGCCTGCGCCTCTTATTTGCAACTTTAAGGCGATGCCTTTGAAGCTGAAATTTAGTATACCTCTTTCGACTTCATGTTCTCCTGATATATTGGCCAAAATCTGGCGAAAATTTTCAGAATTCACAAAATTGAGCTTTGTAACAGGAGAACATGCCGTCGACAGAGATGGCACAAAGTAACGTCTCCGGGGAGCAAATCAACGAGCGAGAAGTGGCGCAGATGTTTCGAGACAGTGACTGTTTAACGATGAGGCGCAGAATTTTCGAACGCCTCTTGAAAGGCCTGCGCCTCTTATTTGCAACTTTAAGGCGATGCCTTTGAAGCTGAAATTTAGTATACCTCTTTCGACTTCATGTTCTCCTGATATATTGGCCAAAATCTGGCGAAAATTTTCAGAATGCACAAAATTGGGCTTTGTAACAGGAGAACATGCCGTCGAAAAAGATGGCACAATGTAACGTCTCCGGAGAGCAATCAAAGTGCAAGAAGTGGCGCAGATGTTTCGAGGCAGTGTCTGTATAACGAAGAGACGCAGAATTTTCGAACGCCTCTTGAAAGGCCTGCGCCTCTTATTTGCAACTTTAAGGCGATGCCTTTGGAGCTGAAATTTAGTATACCTCTTTCCACTTCATTTTCTCCTGATTTATTGGCCAAAATCTGGCGAAAATTTCGAGAATACACAAAATTGAGCTTTGTAACAGGAGAACAAGCCGTCGACAGAGATGGCACAAAGTAACGTCTCCGGGGAGCAAATCAACGAGCGAGAAGTGGCGCAGATGTTTCGAGACAGTGATTGTTTAACAACGAGACGCAGAATTTTCGAACGCACCTTGAAAGGCCTGCGCCTCTTATTTGCAACTTTAATGCGATGCCTTTGAAACTGAAATTTAGTATACCTCTTTCCACTTCATTTTCTCCTGATATATTGGCCAAAATCTGGCGAAAATTTCGAGAATACACAAACTTGGGCTATGTAACAGGAGAACATGCCATCGAAAGAGATGGAACAAAGTATCGTCTCCGGCGAGCAAATGAAAGAGCGAGAAGTGGCGCAGGTGTTTAGAGACAGTGACTGTTTCACGCAGAGGCGCAGATTTTTCGAACGCCTCTTGAAAGGCCTGCGCCTCTTATTTGCAACTTTAAGGCGATGCCTTTGGAGCTGAAATTTAGTATACCTGTTTCCACTTCATTTTCTCCTGATATATTGGCCAAAATCTGGCGAAAATTTTCAGAATTCACAAAATTGAGCTTTGTAACAGGAGAACATGCCGTCGACAGAGATGGCACAAAGTAACGTCTCCGGAGAGCAATCAAAGTGCAAGAAGTGGCGCAGATGTTTCGAGGCAGTGTCTGTATAACGAAGAGACGCAGAATTTTCGAACGCCTCTTGAAAGGCCTGCGCCTCTTATTTGCAACTTTAAGGCGATGCCTTTGGAGCTGAAATTTAGTATACCTCTTTCCACTTCATTTTCTCCTGATTTATTGGCCAAAATCTGGCGAAAATTTCGAGAATACACAAAATTGAGCTTTGTAACAGGAGAACAAGCCGTCGACAGAGATGGCACAAAGTAACGTCTCCGGGGAGCAAATCAACGAGCGAGAAGTGGCGCAGATGTTTCGAGACAGTGATTGTTTAACAACGAGACGCAGAATTTTCGAACGCACCTTGAAAGGCCTGCGCCTCTTATTTGCAACTTTAATGCGATGCCTTTGAAACTGAAATTTAGTATACCTCTTTCCACTTCATTTTCTCCTGATATATTGGCCAAAATCTGGCGAAAATTTCGAGAATACACAAACTTGGGCTATGTAACAGGAGAACATGCCGTCGAAAGAGATGGAACAAAGTATCGTCTCCGGCGAGCAAATGAAAGAGCGAGAAGTGGCGCAGGTGTTTAGAGACAGTGACTGTTTCACGCAGAGGCGCAGATTTTTCGAACGCCTCTTGAAAGGCCTGCGCCTCTTATTTGCAACTTTAAGGCGATGCCTTTGGAGCTGAAATTTAGTATACCTGTTTCCACTTCATTTTCTCCTGATATATTGGCCAAAATCTGGCGAAAATTTTCAGAATTCACAAAATTGAGCTTTGTAACAGGAGAACATGCCGTCGACAGAGATGGCACAAAGTAACGTCTCCGGGGACCAAATCAACGATCGAAAAGTGGCGCAGATGTTTCGAGACAGTGACTGTTTAACGATGAGGCGCAGAATTTTCGAACGCCTCTTGAAAGGCCTGCGCCTCTTGTTTGCAACTTTAAGGCGATGCCTTTGAAGCTGAAATTTAGTATACCTCTTTCGACTTCATGTTCTCCTGATATATTGGCCAAAATCTGGCGAAAATTTTCAGAATTCACAAAATTGAGCTTTGTAACAGGAGAACATGCCGTCGACAGAGATGGCACAAAGTAACGTCTCCGGGGACCAAATCAACGATCGAAAAGTGGCGCAGATGTTTCGAGACAGTGACTGTTTAACGATGAGGCGCAGAATTTTCGAACGCCTCTTGAAAGGCCTGCGCCTCTTGTTTGCAACTTTAAGGCGATGCCTTTGAAGCTGAAATTTAGTATACCTCTTTCGACTTCATGTTCTCCTGATATATTGGCCAAAATCTGGCGAAAATTTTCAGAATTCACAAAATTGAGCTTTGTAACAGGAGAACATGCCGTCGACAGAGATGGCACAAAGTAATGTCTCCGGGGAGCAATTCAACGAGCGAGAAGTGGCGCAGATGTTTCGAGACAGTGACTGTTTAACGATGAGGCGCAGAATTTTCGAACGCCTCTTGAAAGGCCTGCGCCTCTTATTTGCAACTTTAAGGCGATGCCTTTGGAGCTGAAATTTAGTATACCTCTTTCCACTTCATTTTCTCCTGATTTATTGGCCAAAATCTGGCGAAAATTTCGAGAATACACAAAATTGAGCTTTGTAACAGGAGAACAAGCCGTCGACAGAGATGGCACAAAGTAACGTCTCCGGGGAGCAAATCAACGAGCGAGAAGTGGCGCAGATGTTTCGAGACAGTGATTGTTTAACAACGAGACGCAGAATTTTCGAACGCACCTTGAAAGGCCTGCGCCTCTTATTTGCAACTTTAATGCGATGCCTTTGAAACTGAAATTTAGTATACCTCTTTCCACTTCATTTTCTCCTGATATATTGGCCAAAATCTGGCGAAAATTTCGAGAATACACAAACTTGGGCTATGTAACAGGAGAACATGCCGTCGAAAGAGATGGAACAAAGTATCGTCTCCGGCGAGCAAATGAAAGAGCGAGAAGTGGCGCAGGTGTTTAGAGACAGTGACTGTTTCACGCAGAGGCGCAGAATTTTCGAACGCCTCTTGAAAGGCCTGCGCCTCTTATTTGCAACTTTAAGGCGATGCCTTTGGAGCTGAAATTTAGTATACCTGTTTCCACTTCATTTTCTCCTGATATATTGGCCAAAATCTGGCGAAAATTTTCAGAATTCACAAAATTGAGCTTTGTAACAGGAGAACATGCCGTCGACAGAGATGGCACAAAGTAACGTCTCCGGGGACCAAATCAACGATCGAAAAGTGGCGCAGATGTTTCGAGACAGTGACTGTTTAACGATGAGGCGCAGAATTTTCGAACGCCTCTTGAAAGGCCTGCGCCTCTTGTTTGCAACTTTAAGGCGATGCCTTTGAAGCTGAAATTTAGTATACCTCTTTCGACTTCATGTTCTCCTGATATATTGGCCAAAATCTGGCGAAAATTTTCAGAATTCACAAAATTGAGCTTTGTAACAGGAGAACATGCCGTCGACAGAGATGGCACAAAGTAACGTCTCCGGGGAGCAAATCAACGAGCGAGAAGTGGCGCAGATGTTTCGAGACAGTGACTGTTTAACGATGAGGCGCAGAATTTTCGAACGCCTCTTGAAAGGCCTGCGCCTCTTATTTGCAACTTTAAGGCGATGCCTTTGGAGCTGAAATTTAGTATACCTCTTTCCACTTCATTTTCTCCTGATTTATTGGCCAAAATCTGGCGAAAATTTCGAGAATACACAAAATTGAGCTTTGTAACAGGAGAACAAGCCGTCGACAGAGATGGCACAAAGTAACGTCTCCGGGGAGCAAATCAACGAGCGAGAAGTGGCGCAGGTGTTTCGAGACAGTGACTGTTTCACGAAGAGACGCAGAATTTTCGAACGCTTCTTGAAAGACCTGCGCCTCTTATTTGCAACTTTAAGGCGATGCCTTTGAAGCTGAAATTTAGTATACCTCTTTCCACTTCATGTTCTCCTGATATATTGGCCAATATCTGGCGAAAATTTCGAGAATACACAAAATTGGGCTTTGTAACAGGAGAACATGCCGTCGAAAAAAATGGCACAATGTAACGTCTCCGGAGAGCAATCAAAGTGCAAGAAGTGGCGCAGATGTTTCGAGGCAGTGTCTGTATAACGAAGAGACGCAGAATTTTCGAACGCCTCTTGAAAGGCCTGCGCCTCTTATTTGCAACTTTAAGGAGATGCCTTTGGAGCTGAAATTTAGTATACCTCTTTCCACTTCATTTTCTCCTGATTTATTGGCCAAAATCTGGCGAAAATTTTCAGAATTCACAAAATTGAGCTTTGTAACAGGAGAACATGCCGTCGAAAGAGATGGAACAATGTAACGTCTCTGGAGAGCAAATCAAAGAGCGGGAAGTGGCGCAGGTGTTTCGAGACAGTGATTGTTTAACAACGAGACGCAGAATTTTCGAACGCCCCTTGAAAGGCCTGCGCCTCTTATTTGCAACTTTAATGCGATGCCTTTGAAGCTGAAATTTAGTATACCTCTTTCCACTTCATTTTCTCCTGATATATTGGCCAAAATCTGGCGAAAATTTCGAGAATACACAAACTTGGGCTATGTAACAGGTGAGCATGCCGTCGAAAGAGATGGCACAATGTAACGTCTCCGGAGATCAAATCAAAGAGCGAGAAGTGGCGCAGATGTTTCGAGACAGTGACTGTTTAACGAAGACACGCAGAATTTTCGAACGCCTCTTGATAGGCCTGCGCCTCTTATTTGCAACTTTAAGGCGATGCCTTTGAAGCTGAAATTTAGTATACCTCTTTCGACTTCATGTTCTCCTGATATATTGGCCAAAATCTGGCGATAATTTTCAGAATTCACAAGATTGAGCTTTGTAACAGGAGAACATGCCGTCGACAGAGATGGCACAAAGTAACGTCTCCGGGGAGCAAATCAACGAGCGAGAAGTGGCGCAGATGTTTCGAGACAGTGACTGTTTAACGATGAGGCGCAGAATTTTCGAACGCCTCTTGAAAGGCCTGCGCCTCTTATTTGCAACTTTAAGGCGATGCCTTTGAAGCTGAAATTTAGTATACCGCTTTCGACTTCATGTTCTCCTGATATATTGGCCAAAATCTGGCGAAAATTTTCAGAACGCACAAAATTGGGCTTTGTAACAGGAGAACATGCCGTCGAAAAACATGGCACAATGTAACGTCTCCGGAGAGCAATCAAAGTGCAAGAAGTGGCGCAGATGTTTCGAGGCAGTGTCTGTATCACGAAGAGACGCAGAATTTTCGAACGCCTCTTGAAAGGCCTGCGCCTCTTATTTGCAACTTTAAGGCGATGCCTTTGGAGCTGAAATTTAGTATACCTCTTTCCACTTCATTTTCTCCTGATTTATTGGCCAAAATCTGGCGAAAATTTCGAGAATACACAAAATTGAGCTTTGTAACAGGAGAACAAGCCGTCGACAGAGATGGCACAAAGTAACGTCTCCGGGGAGCAAATCAACGAGCGAGAAGTGGCGCAGATGTTTCGAGACAGTGATTGTTTAACAACGAGACGCAGAATTTTCGAACGCACCTTGAAAGGCCTGCGCCTCTTATTTGCAACTTTAATGCGATGCCTTTGAAACTGAAATTTAGTATACCTCTTTCCACTTCATTTTCTCCTGATATATTGGCCAAAATCTGGCGAAAATTTCGAGAATACACAAACTTGGGCTATGTAACAGGAGAACATGCCATCGAAAGAGATGGAACAAAGTATCGTCTCCGGCGAGCAAATGAAAGAGCGAGAAGTGGCGCAGGTGTTTAGAGACAGTGACTGTTTCACGCAGAGGCGCAGAATTTTCGAACGCCTCTTGAAAGGCCTGCGCCTCTTATTTGCAACTTTAAGGCGATGCCTTTGGAGCTGAAATTTAGTATACCTGTTTCCACTTCATTTTCTCCTGATATATTGGCCAAAATCTGGCGAAAATTTTCAGAATTCACAAAATTGAGCTTTGTAACAGGAGAACATGCCGTCGACAGAGATGGCACAAAGTAACGTCTCCGGGGACCAAATCAACGATCGAAAAGTGGCGCAGATGTTTCGAGACAGTGACTGTTTAACGATGAGGCGCAGAATTTTCGAACGCCTCTTGAAAGGCCTGCGCTTCTTGTTTGCAACTTTAAGGCGATGCCTTTGAAGCTGAAATTTAGTATACCTCTTTCGACTTCATGTTCTCCTGATATATTGGCCAAAATCTGGCGAAAATTTTCAGAATTCACAAAATTGAGCTTTGTAACAGGAGAACATGCCGTCGACAGAGATGGCACAAAGTAACGTCTCCGGGGAGCAAATCAACGAGCGAGAAGTGGCGCAGATGTTTCGAGACAGTGACTGTTTAACGATGAGGCGCAGAATTTTCTAACGCCTCTTGAAAGGCCTGCGCCTCTTATTTGCAACTTTAGGGCTATGCCTTTGAAGCTGAAATTTAGTATACCTCTTTCGACTTCATGTTCTCCTGATATATTGGCCAAAATCTGGCGAAAATTTCGAGAATACACAAAATTGAGCTTTGTAACAGGAGAACAAGCCGTCGACAGAGATGGCACAAAGTAACGTCTCCGGGGAGCAAATCAACGAGCGAGAAGTGGCGCAGATGTTTCGAGGCAGTGTCTGTATAACGAAGAGACGCAGTATTTTCGAACGCCTCTTGAAAGGCCTGCGCCTCTTATTTGCAACTTTAAGGCGATGCCTTTGGAGCTGAAATTTAGTATACCTCTTTCCACTTCATTTTCTCCTGATTTATTGGCCAAAATCTGGCGAAAATTTCGAGAATACACAAAATTGAGCTTTGTAACAGGAGAACAAGCCGTCGACAGAGATGGCACAAAGTAACGTCTCCGGGGAGCAAATCAACGAGCGAGAAGTGGCGCAGGTGTTTCGAGACAGTGACTGTTTCACGAAGAGACGCAGAATTTTCGAACGCCTCTTGAAAGGCCTGCGCCTCTTATTTGCAACTTTAAGGCGATGCCTTTGAAGCTGAAATTTAGTATACCTCTTTCGACTTCATGTTCTCCTGATATATTGGCCAATATCTGGCGAAAATTTCGAGAATACACAAAATTGGGCTTTGTAACAGGAGAACATGCCGTCGAAAAAAATGGCACAATGTAACGTCTCCGGAGAGCAATCAAAGTGCAAGAAGTGGCGCAGATGTTTCGAGGCAGTGTCTGTATAACGAAGAGACGCAGAATTTTCGAACGCCTCTTGAAAGGCCTGCGCCTCTTATTTGCAACTTTAAGGAGATGCCTTTGGAGCTGAAATTTAGTATACCTCTTTCCACTTCATTTTCTCCTGATTTATTGGCCAAAATCTGGCGAAAATTTTCAGAATTCACAAAATTGAGCTTTGTAACAGGAGAACATGCCGTCGAAAGAGATGGAACAATGTAACGTCTCTGGAGAGCAAATCAAAGAGCGGGAAGTGGCGCAGGTGTTTGAGGCAGTGTCTGTATCACGAAGAGACGCAGAATTTTCGAACGCCTCTTGAAAGGCCTGCGCCTCTTATTTGCAACTTTAAGGCGATGCCTTTGGAGCTGAAATTTAGTATACCTCTTTCCACTTCATTTTCTCCTGATTTATTGGCCAAAATCTGGCGAAAATTTCGAGAATACACAAAATTGAGCTTTGTAACAGGAGAACAAGCCGTCGACAGAGATGGCACAAAGTAACGTCTCCGGGGAGCAAATCAACGAGCGAGAAGTGGCGCAGATGTTTCGAGACAGTGATTGTTTAACAACGAGACGCAGAATTTTCGAACGCACCTTGAAAGGCCTGCGCCTCTTATTTGCAACTTTAATGCGATGCCTTTGAAACTGAAATTTAGTATACCTCTTTCCACTTCATTTTCTCCTGATATATTGGCCAAAATCTGGCGAAAATTTCGAGAATACACAAACTTGGGCTATGTAACAGGAGAACATGCCATCGAAAGAGATGGAACAAAGTATCGTCTCCGGCGAGCAAATGAAAGAGCGAGAAGTGGCGCAGGTGTTTAGAGACAGTGACTGTTTCACGCAGAGGCGCAGAATTTTCGAACGCCTCTTGAAAGGCCTGCGCCTCTTATTTGCAACTTTAAGGCGATGCCTTTGGAGTTGAAATTTAGTATACCTGTTTCCACTTCATTTTCTCCTGATATATTGGCCAAAATCTGGCGAAAATTTTCAGAATTCACAAAATTGAGCTTTGTAACAGGAGAACATGCCGTCGAAAAAAATGGCACAATGTAACGTCTCCGGAGAGCAAATCAAAGTGCAAGAAGTGGCGCAGATGTTTCGAGGCAGTGTCTGCTTAACGAAGAGACGCAGAATTTTCGAACGCCTCTTGAAAGGCCTGCGCCTCTTATTTGCAACTTTAAGGCGATGCCTTTGGAGCTGAAATTTAGTATACCTCTTTCCACTTCATTTTCTCCTGATTTATTGGCCAAAATCTGGCGAAAATTTCGAGAATACACAAAATTGGGCTTTGTAACAGGAGAACATGCCGTCGAAAAACATGGCACAATGTAACGTCTCCGGAGAGCAATCAAAGTGCAAGAAGTGGCGCAGATGTTTCGAGGCAGTGTCTGTATCACGAAGAGACGCAGAATTTTCGAACGCCTCTTGAAAGGCCTGCGCCTCTTATTTGCAACTTTAAGGCGATGCCTTTGGAGCTGAAATTTAGTATACCTCTTTCCACTTCATTTTCTCCTGATTTATTGGCCAAAATCTGGCGAAAATTTCGAGAATACACAAAATTGAGCTTTGTAACAGGAGAACAAGCCGTCGACAGAGATGGCACAAAGTAACGTCTCCGGGGAGCAAATCAACGAGCGAGAAGTGGCGCAGATGTTTCGAGACAGTGATTGTTTAACAACGAGACGCAGAATTTTCGAACGCACCTTGAAAGGCCTGCGCCTCTTATTTGCAACTTTAATGCGATGCCTTTGAAACTGAAATTTAGTATACCTCTTTCCACTTCATTTTCTCCTGATATATTGGCCAAAATCTGGCGAAAATTTCGAGAATACACAAACTTGGGCTATGTAACAGGAGAACATGCCATCGAAAGAGATGGAACAAAGTATCGTCTCCGGCGAGCAAATGAAAGAGCGAGAAGTGGCGCAGGTGTTTAGAGACAGTGACTGTTTCACGCAGAGGCGCAGAATTTTCGAACGCCTCTTGAAAGGCCTGCGCCTCTTATTTGCAACTTTAAGGCGATGCCTTTGGAGTTGAAATTTAGTATACCTGTTTCCACTTCATTTTCTCCTGATATATTGGCCAAAATCTGGCGAAAATTTTCAGAATTCACAAAATTTAGCTTTGTAACAGGAGAACATGCCGTCGACAGAGATGGCACAAAGTAACGTCTCCGGGGACCAAATCAACGATCGAAAAGTGGCGCAGATGTTTCGAGACAGTGACTGTTTAACGATGAGGCGCAGAATTTTCGAACGCCTCTTGAAAGGCCTGCGCTTCTTGTTTGCAACTTTAAGGCGATGCCTTTGAAGCTGAAATTTAGTATACCTCTTTCGACTTCATGTTCTCCTGATATATTGGCCAAAATCTGGCGAAAATTTTCAGAATTCACAAAATTGAGCTTTGTAACAGGAGAACATGCCGTCGACAGAGATGGCACAAAGTAACGTCTCCGGGGAGCAAATCAACGAGCGAGAAGTGGCGCAGATGTTTCGAGACAGTGACTGTTTAACGATGAGGCGCAGAATTTTCGAACGCCTCTTGAAAGGCCTGCGCCTCTTATTTGCAACTTTAAGGCGATGCCTTTGGAGCTGAAATTTAGTATACCTCTTTCCACTTCATTTTCTCCTGATTTATTGGCCAAAATCTGGCGAAAATTTCGAGAATACACAAAATTGAGCTTTGTAACAGGAGAACAAGCCGTCGACAGAGATGGCACAAAGTAACGTCTCCGGGGAGCAAATCAACGAGCGAGAAGTGGCGCAGGTGTTTCGAGACAGTGACTGTTTCACGAAGAGACGCAGAATTTTCGAACGCCTCTTGAAAGACCTGCGCCTCTTATTTGCAACTTTAAGGCGATGCCTTTGAAGCTGAAATTTAGTATACCTCTTTCCACTTCATGTTCTCCTGATATATTGGCCAATATCTGGCGAAAATTTCGAGAATACACAAAATTGGGCTTTGTAACAGGAGAACATGCCGTCGAAAAAAATGGCACAATGTAACGTCTCCGGAGAGCAAATCAAAGTGCAAGAAGTGGCGCAGATGTTTCGAGGCAGTGTCTGCTTAACGAAGAGACGCAGAATTTTCGAACGCCTCTTGAAAGGCCTGCGCCTCTTATTTGCAACTTTAAGGCGATGCCTTTGGAGCTGAAATTTAGTATACCTCTTTCCACTTCATTTTCTCCTGATTTATTGGCCAAAATCTGGCGAAAATTTCGAGAATACACAAAATTGAGCTTTGTAACAGGAGAACAAGCCGTCGACAGAGATGGCACAAAATAACGTCTCCGGGGAGCAAATCAACGAGCGAGAAGTGGCGCAGATGTTTCGAGACAGTCACTGTTTCACGAAGAGACGCAGAATTTTCGAACGCCTCTTGAAAGGCCTGCTCCACTTATTTGCAACTTTAAGGCGATGCCTTTGAAGCTGAAATTTAGTATACCTCTTTCCACTTCATGTTCTCCTGATATATTGGGCAAAATCTGGCGAAAATTTTCAGAATTCACAAAATTGAACTTTATAACATGAGAACATGCCGTCGACAGAGATGGCACAAAGTAACGTCTCCGGAGAGCAAATCAAAGTGCAAGAAGCGGCGCAGATGTTTCGAGACAGTAACTGTTTAACGAAGAGGCGCAGAATTTTCGAACGCCTCTTGAAAGGCCTGCGCCTCTTATTTGCAACTTTAAGGCGATGCCTTTGAAGCTGAAATTTAGTATACCTCTTTCGACTTCATGTTCTCCTGATATATTGGGCAACATCGGGCGAAAATTTTCAGAATGCACAAAATTGGGCTTTGTAACAGGAGAACAAGCCGTCGACAGAGATGGCACAAAATAACGTCTCCGGGGAGCAAATCAACGAGCGAGAAGTGGCGCAGGTGTTTCGAGACAGTGACTGTTTCACGAAGAGACGCAGAATTTTCGAACGCCTCTTGAAAGGCCTGCTCCACTTATTTGCAACTTTAAGGCGATGCCTTTGAAGCTGAAATTTAGTATACCTCTTTCCACTTCATGTTCTCCTGATATATTGGGCAAAATCTGGCGAAAATTTTCAGAATTCACAAAATTGAGCTTTGTAACAGGAGAACATGCCATCGACAGAGAAGGCACAAAGTAACGTCTCCGGGGAGCAAATCAACGAGCGAGAAGCGGCGCAGGTGTTTCGAGACAGTGATTGTTTAACAACGAGACGCAGAATTTTCGAACGCACCGTGAAAGGCCTGCGCCTCTTATTTGCAACTTTAATGCGATGCCTTTGAAACTGAAATATAGTATACCTCTTTCCACTTCATTTTCTCCTGATATATTGGCCAAAATCTGGCGAAAATTTCGAGAATACACAAACTTGGGCTATGTAACAGGAGAACATGCCGTCGAAAGAGATGGAACAAAGTATCGTCTCCGGCGAGCAAATGAAAGAGCGAGAAGTGGCGCAGGTGTTTAGAGACAGTGACTGTTTCACGCAGAGGCGCAGAATTTTCGAACGCCTCTTGAAAGGCCTGCGCCTCTTATTTGCAACTTCAAGGCGATGCCTTTGGAGCTGAAATTTAGTATACCTGTTTCCACTTCATTTTCTCCTGATATATTGGCCAAAATCTGGCGAAAATTTTCAGAATTCACAAAATTGAGCTTTGTAACAGGAGAACATGCCGTCGACCGAGATGGCACAAAGTACCGTCTCCGGGGTGCAAATCAACGAACGAAAAGTGGCGCAGATGTTTCGAGACAGTGACTGTTTAACGATGAGGCGCAGAATTTTCGAACGCCTCTTGAAAGGCCTGCGCCTCTTATTTGCAACTTTAAGGCGATGCCTTTGAAGCTGAAATTTAGTATACCTCTTTCGACTTCATGTTCTCCTGATATATTGGCCGAAATCTGGCGAAAATTTTCAGAATGCACAAAATTGGGCTTTGTAACAGGAGAACATGCCGTCGAAAAAGATGGCACAATGTAACGTCTCCGGAGAGCAATCAAAGTGCAAGAAGTGGCGCAGATGTTTCGAGGCAGTGTCTGTATAACGAAGAGACGCAGAATTTTCGAACGCCTCTTGAAAGGCCTGCGCCTCTTATTTGCAACTTTAAGGCGATGCCTTTGGAGCTGAAATGTAGTATACCTCTTTCCACTTCATTTTCTCCTGATTTATTGGCCAAAATCTGGCGAAAATTTCGAGAATACACAAAATTGAGCTTTGTAACAGGAGAACAAGCCGTCGACAGAGATGGCACAAAGTAACGTCTCCGGGGAGCAAATCAACGAGCGAGAAGTGGCGCAGGTGTTTCGAGACAGTGACTGTTTCACGAAGAGACGCAGAATTTTCGAACGCCTCTTGAAAGACCTGCGCCTCTTATTTGCAACTTTAAGGCGATGCCTTTGAAGCTGAAATTTATTATACCTCTTTCCACTTCATGTTCTCCTGATATATTGGCCGAAATCTGGCGAAAATTTTCAGAATGCACAAAATTGGGCTTTGTAACAGGAGAACATGCCGTCGAAAAAGATGGCACAATGTAACGTCTCCGGAGAGCAATCAAAGTGCAAGAAGTGGCGCAGATGTTTCGAGGCAGTGTCTGTATAACGAAGAGACGCAGAATTTTCGAACGCCTCTTGAAAGGCCTGCGCCTCTTATTTGCAACTTTAAGGCGATGCCTTTGGAGCTGAAATGTAGTATACCTCTTTCCACTTCATTTTCTCCTGATTTATTGGCCAAAATCTGGCGAAAATTTCGAGAATACACAAAATTGAGCTTTGTAACAGGAGAACAAGCCGTCGACAGAGATGGCATAAAGTAACGTCTCCGGGGAGCAAATCAACGAGCGAGAAGTGGCGCAGATGTTTCGAGGCAGTGTCTGTATAACGAAGAGACGCAGAATTTTCGAACGCCTCTTGAAAGGCCTGCGCCTCTTATTTGCAACTTTAAGGCGATGCCTTTGGAGCTGAAATTTAGTATACCTCTTTCCACTTCATTCTCTCCTGATTTATTGGCCAAAATCTGGCGAAAATTTCGAGAATACACAAAATTGAGCTTTGTAACAGGAGAACAAGCCGTCGACAGAGATGGCACAAAGTAACGTCTCCGGGGAGCAAATCAACGAGCGAGAAGTGGCGCAGGTGTTTCGAGACAGTGACTGTTTCACGAAGAGACGCAGAATTTTCGAACGCCTCTTGAAAGACCTGCGCCTCTTATTTGCAACTTTAAGGCGATGCCTTTGAAGCTGAAATTTATTATACCTCTTTCCACTTCATGTTCTCCTGATATATTGGCCAATATCTGGCGAAAATTTCGAGAATACACAAAATTGGGCTTTGTAACAGGAGAACATGCCGTCGAAAAAAATGGCACAATGTAACGTCTCCGGAGAGCAAATCAAAGTGCAAGAAGTGGCGCAGATGTTTCGAGGCAGTGTCTGTTTAACGAAGAGACGCAGAATTTTCGAACGCCTCTTGAAAGGCCTGCGCCTCTTATTTGCAACTTTAAGGCGATGCCTTTGGAGCTGAAATTTAGTATACCTCTTTCCACTTCATTTTCTCCTGATTTATTGGCCAAAATCTGGCGAAAATTTCGAGAATACACAAAATTGAGCTTTGTAACAGGAGAACAAGCCGTCGACAGAGATGGCACAAAATAACGTCTCCGGGGAGCAAATCAACGAGCGAGAAGTGGCGCAGGTGTTTCGAGACAGTGACTGTTTCACGAAGAGACGCAGAATTTTCGAACGCCTCTTGAAAGGCCTGCTCCACTTATTTGCAACTTTAAGGCGATGCCTTTGAAGCTGAAATTTAGTATACCTCTTTCCACTTCATGTTCTCCTGATATATTGGGCAAAATCTGGCGAAAATTTTCAGAATTCACAAAATTGAACTTTATAACAGGAGAACATGCCGTCGACAGAGATGGCACAAAGTAACGTCTCCGGGGAGAAAATCAACGAGCGAGAAGCGGCGCAGATGTTTCGAGACAGTAACTGTTTAACGAAGAGGCGCAGAATTTTCGAACGCCTCTTGAAAGGCCTGCGCCTCTTATTTGCAACTTTAAGGCGATGCCTTTGAAGCTGAAATTTAGTATACCTCTTTCGACTTCATGTTCTCCTGATATATTGGGCAACATCGGGCGAATATTTTCAGAATGCACAAAATTGGGCTTTGTAACAGGAGAACATGCCGTCGAAAAAGATGGCACAATGTAACGTCTCCGGAGAGCAAATCAAAGTGCAAGAAGTGGCGCAGATGTTTCGAGGCAGTGTCTGTTTAACGAAGAGACGCAGAATTTTCGAACGCCTCTTGAAAGGCCTGCGCCTCTTATTTGCAACTTTAAGGCAATGCCTTTGGAGCTGAAATTTAGTATACCTCTTTCCACTTCATTTTCTCCTGATTTATTGGCCAAAATCTGGCGAAAATTTCGAGAATACACAAAATTGAGCTTTGTAACAGGAGAACAAGCCGTCGACAGAGATGGCACAAAATAACGTCTCCGGGGAGCAAATCAACGAGCGAGAAGTGGCGCAGGTGTTTCGAGACAGTGACTGTTTCACGAAGAGACGCAGAATTTTCGAACGCCTCTTGAAAGGCCTGCTCCACTTATTTGCAACTTTAAGGCGATGCCTTTGAAGCTGAAATTTAGTATACCTCTTTCCACTTCATGTTCTCCTGATATATTGGGCAAAATCGGGCGAAAATTTTCAGAATTCACAAAATTGAGCTTTGTAACAGGAGAACATGCAGTCGACAGAGATGGCACAAAGTAACGTCTCCGGGGAGCAAATCAACGAGCGAGAAGTGGCGCAGATGTTTCGAGACAGTGACTGTTTAACGAAGAGGCGCAAAATTTTCGAACGCCTCTTGAAAGACCTGCGCCTCTTATTTGCAACTTTAAGGCGATGCCTTTGGAGCTGAAATTTAGTATACCTCTTTCCACTTCATTTTCTCCTGATATATTGGGCAAAATCTGGCGAAAATTTTCAGAATTCACAAAATTGAGCTTTGTAACAGGAGAACATGCCGTCGACAGAGATGGCACAAAGTTACGTCTCCGGGGAGCAAATCAACGAGCGAGAAGCGGCGCAGGTGTTTCGAGACAGTGATTGTTTAACAACGAGACGCAGAATTTTCGAACGCACCGTGAAAGGCCTGCGCCTCTTATTTGCAACTTTAATGCGATGCCTTTGAAACTGAAATTTAGTATACCTCTTTCCACTTCATTTTCTCCTGATATATTGGCCAAAATCTGGCGAAAATTTCGAGAATACACAAACTTGGGCTATGTAACAGGAGAACATGCCGTCGAAAGAGATGGAACAAAGTATCGTCTCCGGCGAGCAAATGAAAGAGCGAGAAGTGGCGCAGGTGTTTAGAGACAGTGACTGTTTCACGCAGAGGCGCAGAATTTTCGAACGCCTCTTGAAAGGCCTGCGCCTCTTATTTGCAACTTCAAGGCGATGCCTTTGGAGCTGAAATTTAGTATACCTGTTTCCACTTCATGTTCTCCTGATATATTGGGCAAAATCGGGCGAAAATTTTCAGAATTCACAAAATTGAGCTTTGTAACAGGAGAACATGCAGTCGACAGAGATGGCACAAAGTAACGTCTCCGGGGAGCAAATCAACGAGCGAGAAGTGGCGCAGATGTTTCGAGACAGTGACTGTTTAACGAAGAGGCGCAAAATTTTCGAACGCCTCTTGAAAGACCTGCGCCTCTTATTTGCAACTTTAAGGCGATGCCTTTGAAGCTGAAATTTAGTATACCTCTTTCCGCTTCATGTTCTCCTGATATATTGGCGAATATCTGGCGAAAATTTCGAGAATACACAAAATTGGGCTTTGTAACAGGAGAACATGCCGTCGAAAAAAATGGCACAATGTAACGTCTCCGGAGAGCAAATTAAAGTGCAAGAAGTGGCGCAGATGTTTCGAGGCAGTGTCTGTTTAACGAAGAGACGCAGAATTTTCGAACGCCTCTTGAAAGGCCTGCGCCTCTTATTTGCAACTTTAAGGCGATGCCTTTGGAGCTGAAATTTAGTATACCTCTTTCCACTTCATTTTCTCCTGATTTATTGGCCGAAATCTGGCGAAAATTTCGAGAATACACAAAATTGAGCTTTGTAACAGGAGAACAAGCCGTCGACAGAGATGGCACAAAATAACGTCTCCGGGGAGCAAATCGACGAGCGAGAAGTGGCGCAGGTGTTTCGAGACAGTGACTGTTTCACGAAGAGACGCAGAATTTTCGAACGCCTCTTGAAAGGCCTGCTCCACTTATTTGCAACTTTAAGGCGATGCCTTTGAAGCTGAAATTTAGTATACCTCTTTCCACTTCATGTTCTCCTGATATATTGGGCAAAATCTGGCGAAAATTTTCAGAATTCACAAAATTGAACTTTATAACAGGAGAACATGCCGTCGACAGAGATGGCACAAAGTAACGTCTCCGGGGAGCAAATCAACGAGCGAGAAGCGGCGCAGATGTTTCGAGACCGGGACTGTTTAACGAAGACACGCAGAATTTTCGAACGCCTCTTGAAAGGCCCGCGCCTCTTATTTGCAACTTTAAGGCGATGCCTTTGGAGCTGAAATTTAGTATACCTCTTTCCACTTCATTTTCTCCTGATTTATTGGCCAAAATCTGGCGAAAATTTTCAGAATTCACAAAATTGAGCTTTGTAACAGAAGAACATGCCGTCGACAGAGATGGCACAAAGTAACGTCTCCGGGGAGCAAATCAACGAGCGAGAAGTGGCGCAGATGTTTCGAGACAGTGACTGTTTAACGATGAGGCGCAGAATTTTCGAACGCCTCTTGAAAGGCCTGCGCCTCTTATTTGCAACTTTAAGGCGATGCCTTTGAAGCTGAAATTTAGTATACCTCTTTCGACTTCATGTTCTCCTGATATATTGGCCAAAATCTGGCGAAAATTTTCAGAATTCACAAAATTGAGCTTTGTAACAGGAGAACATGCCGTCGACAGAGATGGCACAAAGTAACGTCTCCGGGGAGCAAATCAACGAGCGAGAAGTGGCGCAGATGTTTCGAGACAGTGACTGTTTAACGATGAGGCGCAGAATTTTCGAACGCCTCTTGAAAGGCCTGCGCCTCTTATTTGCAACTTTAAGGCGATGCCTTTGAAGCTGAAATTTAGTATACCTCTTTCGACTTCATGTTCTCCTGATATATTGGCCAAAATCTGGCGAAAATTTTCAGAATGCACAAAATTGGGCTTTGTAACAGGAGAACATGCCGTCGAAAAAGATGGCACAATGTAACGTCTCCGGAGAGCAATCAAAGTGCAAGAAGTGGCGCAGATGTTTCGAGGCAGTGTCTGTATAACGAAGAGACGCAGAATTTTCGAACGCCTCTTGAAAGGCCTGCGCCTCTTATTTGCAACTTTAAGGCGATGCCTTTGGAGCTGAAATTTAGTATACCTCTTTCCACTTCATTTTCTCCTGATTTATTGGCCAAAATCTGGCGAAAATTTCGAGAATACACAAAATTGAGCTTTGTAACAGGAGAACAAGCCGTCGACAGAGATGGCACAAAGTAACGTCTCCGGGGAGCAAATCAACGAGCGAGAAGTGGCGCAGATGTTTGGAGACAGTGATTGTTTAACAACGAGACGCAGACTTTTCGAACGCACCTTGAAAGGCCTGCGCCTCTTATTTGCAACATTAATGCGATGCCTTTGAAACTGAAATTTAGTATACCTCTTTCCACTTCATTTTCTCCTGATATATTGGCCAAAATCTGGCGAAAATTTCGAGAATACACAAACTTGGGCTATGTAACAGGAGAACATGCCGTCGAAAGAGATGGAACAAAGTATCGTCTCCGGCGAGCAAATGAAAGAGCGAGAAGTGGCGCAGGTGTTTAGAGACAGTGACTGTTTCACGCAGAGGCGCAGAATTTTCGAACGCCTCTTGAAAGGACTGCGCCTCTTATTTGCAACTTTAAGGCGATGCCTTTGGAGCTGAAATTTAGTATACCTGTTTCCACTTCATTTTCTCCTGATATATTGGCCAAAATCTGGCGAAAATTTTCAGAATTCCCAAAATTGAGCTTTGTAACAAGAGAACATGCCGTCGACAGAGATGGCACAAAGCAACGTCTCCGGGGACCAAATCAACGATCGAAAAGTGACGCAGATGTTTCGAGACAGTGACTGTTTAACGAAGACACGCAGAATTTTCGAACGCCTCTTGAAAGGCCTGCGCCTCTTATTTGCAACTTTAAGGCGATGCCTTTGAAGCTGAAATTTAGTATACCTCTTTCGACTTCATGTTCTCCTGATATATTGGCCAAAATCTGGCGAAAATTTTCAGAATTCACAAAATTGAGCTTTGTAACAGGAGAACATGCCGTCGACAGAGATGGCACAAAGTAACGTCTCCGGGGAGCAAATCAACGAGCGAGAAGTGGCGCAGATGTTTCGAGACAGTGACTGTTTAACGATGAGGCGCAGAATTTTCGAACGCCTCTTGAAAGGCCTGCGCCTCTTATTTGCAACTTTAAGGCTATGCCTTTGAAGCTGAAATTTAGTATACCTCTTTCGACTTCATGTTCTCCTGATATATTGGCCAAAATCTGGCGAAAATTTTCAGAATGCACAAAATTGGGCTTTGTAACAGGAGAACATGCCGTCGAAAAAGATGGCACAATGTAACGTCTCCGGAGAGCAATCAAAGTGCAAGAAGTGGCGCAGATGTTTCGAGGCAGTGTCTGTATAACGAAGAGACGCAGAATTTTCGAACGCCTCTTGAAAGGCCTGCGCCTCTTATTAGCAACTTTAAGGCGATGCCTTTGGAGCTGAAATTTAGTATACCTCTTTCCACTTCATTTTCTCCTGATTTATTGGCCAAAATCTGGCGAAAATTTCGAGAATACACAAAATTGAGCTTTGTAACAGGAGAACAAGCCGTCGACAGAGATGGCACAAAGTAACGTCTCCGGGGAGCAAATCAACGAGCGAGAAGTTGCGCAGGTGTTTCGAGACAGTGACTGTTTCACGAAGAGACGCAGAATTTTCGAACGCCTCTTGAAAGGCCTGCTCCACTTACTTGCAACTTTAAGGCGATGCTTTTGAAGCTGAAATTTAGTATACCTCTTTCCACTTCATTTTCTCCTGATATATTGGCCAAAATCTGGCGAAAATTTGGAGAATACACAAAATTGGGCTTTGTAACAGGAGAACATGCCGTCGAAAGAGATGGCACATAGTAACGTCACCGGAGAGCAAATCAAAAAGCGAGAAGTGGCGCAGATGTTTCGAGACAGTGACTGTTTAACGAAGAGACGCAGAATTTTCGAACGCCTGTTGAAAGGCCTGCGCCTCTTATTTGCAACTTTAAGGCGATGCCTTTGAAGCTGAAATTTAGTATACCTCTTTCCACTTCATGTTCTCCTGATATAATGGCCAAAATTTGGCGAAAATTTTCAGAATGCACAGAATTGGGCTTTGTAACAGGAGAACATGCTGTCGAAAGAGAGGGCACAAAGTAACGTCTCCGGAGAGCAAATCAAAGAGCGAGAAGTGGCGCAGATGTTTCGAGACCGTGACTGTGTAACGAAGACACGCAGAATGTTCGAACGACTCTTGAAAGGCCTGCGCATCTTATTTGCAACTTTAAGGCGATGCCTTTGAAGCTGAAATTTAGTATACCTCTTTCCACTTCATTTTCTCCTGATATATTGGCCAAAATCTGGCGAAAATTTTCAGAATGCACAAAATTGGGCTTTGTAACAGGAGAATATGCCGTCGAAAGAGATGGAACAAAGTAACGTCTCTGGAGAGCAAATCAAAGAGCGAGAAGTGGCGCAAGTGTTTCGAGACAGTGACTGTTTAACGAAGAGACGCAGAATTTTCGAACGCCTCCTGAAAGGCCTGCGCCTCTTATTTGCAACTTTAAGGCGATGCCTTTGAAGCTGAAATTTAGTATACCTCTTTCCACTTCATTTTCTCACTGATATATTGGCCAAAATCTGGCGAAAATTTCGAGAATACACAAAATTGAGCTTTGTAACAGGACAACATGCCGTCGAAAGAGATGGAACAAAGTAACGTCTCTGGAGAGCAAATCAAAGAGTGAGAAGTGGCGCAGGTGTTTCGAGACAGTGACTGTTTAACGAAGAGACGCAGAATTTTCGAACGCCTCTTGAAAGACCTGCGCCTCTTATTTGCAACTTTAAGGCGATGCATTTGAAGCTGAAATTTAGTATACCTCTTTCGACTTCATGTTCTCCTGATATATTGGCCAAAATCTGGCGAAAATTTTCAGAATACACAAAATTGGGCTTTGTAACAGGAGAACATGCCGTCGAAAGTGATGGAACAAAGTAATGTCTCCGGAGAGCAAATCAAAGAGCGAGAAGTGGCGCAGGTGTTTCGAGACAGTGACTGTTTCACGAAGAGACGCAGAATTTTCGAAAGCCTCTTGAAAGGCCTGCGCCTCTTATGTGCAACTTTAAGGCGATGCCTTTGATGCTGAAATTTAGTATACCTCTTTCCACTTCATTTTCTCCTGATATATTGGCCAAAACCTGGCGAAAATTTCGAGAATACACAAAATTGTGCTTTGTAACCGGAGAACATGCCGTCGAAAGAGATGGCACAAAGTAACGTCTCCGGAGAGCAAATCAAAGAGCGAGAAGTGGCGCAGATGTTTCGAGACCGTGACTGTGTAAAGAAGACACGCAGAATTTTCGAACGACTCTTGAAAGGCCTGCGCATCTTATTTGCAACTTTAAGGCGATGCATTTGAAGCTGAAATTTAGTATACCTCTTTCGACTTCATGTTCTCCTGATATATTGGCCAAAATCTGGCAAAAATTTGGAGAATACACAAAATTGCGCTTTGTAACAGGAGAACATGCCGTCGAAAGAGATGGCACATAGTAACGTCACCGGAGAGCAAATCAAAAAGCGAGAAGTGGCGCAGATGTTTCGAGACAGTGACTGTTTAACGAAGAGACGCAGAATTTTCGAACGCCTGTTGAAAGGCCTGCGCCTCTTATTTGCAACTTTAAGGCGATGCCTTTGAAGCTGAAATTTAGTATACCTCTTTCCACTTCATTTTCTCCTGATATATTGGCCAAAATCTGGCGAAAATTTTCAGAATGCACAAAATTGGGCTTTGTAACAGGAGAATATGCCGTCGAAAGAGATGGCACAAAGTTACTTCTCCGGAGAGCAAATCAAAGAGCGAGAAGTGGCGCAGATGTTTCGAGACAGTGACTGTTTAACGAAGAGACGCAGAATTTTCGAACGCCTCTTGAAAGGCCTGCGCCTCTTATTTGCAACTTTAAGGCGATGCCTTTGATGCTGAAATTTAGTATACCTATTTCCACTTCATGTTCTCCTGATATATTGGCCAAAATTTGGCGAAAATATTCAGAATGCACAGAATTGGGCTTTGTAACAGGAGAACATGCCGTCGAAAGAGAGGGCACAAAGTAACGTCTCCGGAGAGCAAATCAAATTGCGAGAAGTGGCGCAGATGTTTCGAGACAGTGACTGTTTAACGAAGAGACGCAGAATTTTCGAACGCCTCTTGAAAGGCCTGCGCCTCTTATTTGCAACTTTAAGGCGATGCCTTTGAAGCTGAAATTTAGTATACCTCTTTCGACTTCATTTTCTCCTGATATATTGGCCAAAATCTGGCGAAAATTTGGAGAATACACAAAATTGGGCTTTGTAACAGGAGAATATGCCGTCGAAAGAGATGGCACAATGTTACTTCTCCGGAGAGCAAATCAAAGAGCGAGAAGTGGCGCAGATGTTTCGAGACAGTGACTGTTTAACGAAGAGACGCAGAATATTCGAATGCATCTTGAAAGGCCTGCGCATCTTATTTGCAACTTTAAGGCGATGCCTTTGAAGCTGAAATTCAGTATACCTCTTTCCACTTCATTTTCTCCTGATATATTGGCCAAAATCTGGCGAAAATTTTCAGAATGCACAAAATTGGGCTTTGTAACAGGAGAATATGCCGTCGAAAGAGATGGAACAAAGTAACGTCTCTGGAGAGCAAATCAAAGAGCGAGAAGTGGCGCAAGTGTTTCGAGACAGTGATTGTTTAACAACGAGACGCAGAATTTTCGAACGCCTCTTGAAAGGCCTGCGCCTCTTATTTGCAACTTTAAGGCGATGCCTTTGAAGCTGAAATTTAGTATACCTCTTTCCACTTCATGTTCTCCTGATATATTGGACAAAATCTGGCGAAAATTTTCAGAATGCACAAAATTGGGCTTTGTAACAGGAGAACATGCCGTCGAAAGAGATGGCACAAAGTAACGTCTCCGGAGAGCAAATCAAAGAGCAAGAAGTGGCGCAGATGTTTCGAGACAGTGACTGTTTAACGAAGAGACGCAGAATTTTCGAACGCCTCTTGAAAGGCCTGCGCCTCTTATTTGCAACTTTAAGGCGATGCATTTGAAGCTGAAATTTAGTATACCTCTTTCGACTTCATGTTCCCCTGATATATTGGCCAAAATCTGGCGAAAATTTTCAGAATACACAAAATTGGGCTTTGTAACAGGAGAACATGCCGTCGAAAGTGATGGAACAAAGTAATGTCTCCGGAGAGCAAATCAAAGAGCGAGAAGTGGCGCAGGTGTTTCGAGACAGTGACTGTTTCACGAAGAGACGCAGAATTTTCGAAAGCCTCTTGAAAGGCCTGCGCCTCTTATTTGCAACTTTAAGGCGATGCCTTTGAAGCTGAAATTTAGTATACCTCTTTCGACTTCATGTTCTCCTGATATATTGGCGAAAATCTGGCAAAAATTTTCAGAATGCACAAAATTGGGATTTGTAACAGGAGAACATGCCGTCGAAAGAGATGGCACAAAGTAACGTCTCCGGAGAGCAAATCAAAGAGCGAGAAGTGGCGCAGATGTTTCGAGACAGTGACTGTTTAACGAAGAGACGCAGAATTTTCGAACGCCTCTTGAAAGGCCTGCGCCTCTTATTTGCAACTTTAAGGCGATGCCTTTGATGCTGAAATTTAGTATACCTATTTCCACTTCATGTTCTCCTGATATATTGGCCAAAATCTGGCGAAAATTTTCAGAATGCACAAAATTGGGCTTTGTAACAGGAGAATATGCCGTCGAAAGAGATGGAACAAAGTAACGTCTCTGGAGAGCAAATCAAAGAGCGAGAAGTGGCGCAAGTGTTTCGAGACAGTGATTGTTTAACAACGAGACGCAGAATTTTCGAACGCCTCTTGAAAGGCCTGCGCCTCTTATTTGCAACTTTAAGGCGATGCCTTTGAAGCTGAAATTTAGTATACCTCTTTCCACTTCATGTTCTCCTGATATATTGGACAAAATCTGGCGAAAATTTTCAGAATGCACAAAATTGGGCTTTGTAACAGGAGAACATGCCGTCGAAAGAGATGGCACAAAGTAACGTCTCCGGAGAGCAAATCAAAGAGCAAGAAGTGGCGCAGATGTTTCGAGACAGTGACTGTTTAACGAAGAGACGCAGAATTTTCGAACGCCTCTTGAAAGGCCTGCGCCTCTTATTTGCAACTTTAAGGCGATGCATTTGAAGCTGAAATTTAGTATACCTCTTTCGACTTCATGTTCCCCTGATATATTGGCCAAAATCTGGCGAAAATTTTCAGAATACACAAAATTGGGCTTTGTAACAGGAGAACATGCCGTCGAAAGTGATGGAACAAAGTAATGTCTCCGGAGAGCAAATCAAAGAGCGAGAAGTGGCGCAGGTGTTTCGAGACAGTGACTGTTTCACGAAGAGACGCAGAATTTTCGAAAGCCTCTTGAAAGGCATGCGCCTCTTATTTGCAACTTTAAGGCGATGCCTTTGAAGCTGAAATTTAGTATACCTCTTTCCACTTCATTTTCTCCTGATATATTGGCCAAAATCTGGCGAAAATTTGGAGAATACACAAAATTGGGCTTTGTAACAGGAGAACATGCCGTCGAAAGAGATGGCACATAGTAACGTCACCGGAGAGCAAATCAAAAAGCGGGAAGTGGCGCAGATGTTTCGAGACAGTGACTGTTTAACGAAGAGACGCAGAATTTTCGAACGCCTGTTGAAAGGCCTGCGCCTCTTATTTGCAACTTTAAGGCGATGCCTTTGAAGCTGAAATTTAGTATACCTCTTTCCACTTCATTTTCTCCTGATATATTGGCCAAAACCTGGCGAAAATTTCGAGAATACACAAAATTGGGATTTGTAACAGGAGAACATGCCGTCGAAAGAGATGGCACAAAGTAACGTCTCCGGAGAGCAAATCAAAGATCGAGAAGTGGCGCAGATGTTTCGAGACAGTGACTGATTAATGAAGAGACACAGAATTTTCGAACGCCTCTTGAAAGGCCTGCGCCTCTAATTTGCAACTTTAATGCGATGCCTTTGAAGCTGAAATTTAGTATACCTCTTTCCACTTCATATTCTCCTGATATATTGGGCAAAATCTGGCGAAAATTTTCAGAATGCACAAAATTGGGCTTTGTAATAGGAGAACATGCCGTCGAAAGAGATGGAACAAAGTAACGGCTCCGGAGAGCAAATCAAAGAGCGAGAAGTGGCGCAGGTATTTCGAGACAGTGACTGTTTAACGAAGAGACGCAGAATTTTCGAACGCCTGTTGAAAGGCCTGCGCCTCTTATTTGCAACTTTAAGGCGATGCCTTTGAAGCTGAAATTTAGTATACCTCTTTCCACTTCATTTTCTCCTGATATATTGGCCAAAACCTGGCGAAAATTTCGAGAATACACAAAATTGGGATTTGTAACAGGAGAACATGCCGTCGAAAGAGATGGCACAAAGTAACGTCTCCGGAGAGCAAATCAAAGATCGAGAAGTGGCGCAGATGTTTCGAGACAGTGACTGATTAATGAAGAGACACAGAATTTTCGAACGCCTCTTGAAAGGCCTGCGCCTCTAATTTGCAACTTTAATGCGATGCCTTTGAAGCTGAAATTTAGTATACCTCTTTCCACTTCATATTCTCCTGATATATTGGGCAAAATCTGGCGAAAATTTTCAGAATGCACAAAATTGGGCTTTGTAATAGGAGAACATGCCGTCGAAAGAGATGGAACAAAGTAACGGCTCCGGAGAGCAAATCAAAGAGCGAGAAGTGGCGCAGGTATTTCGAGACAGTGACTGTTTCACGAAGAGACGCAGAATTTTCGAAAGCCTCTTGAAAGGCCTGCGCCTCTTATTTGCAACTTTAAGGCGATGCCTTTGAAGCTGAAATTTAGTATACCTCTTTCCACTTCATTTTCTCCTGATATATTGGCCAAAATCTGGCGAAAATTTTCAGAATGCACAAAATTGGGCTTTGTAACAGGAGAATATGCCGTCGAAAGAGATGGAACAAAGTAACGTCTCTGGAGAGCAAATCAAATACCGAGAAGTGGCGCAAGTGTTTCGAGACAGTGATTGTTTAACAACGAGACGCAGAATTTTCGAACGCCTTTTGAAAGGCCTGCGCCTCTTATTTGCAACTTTTAGGCGATGCCTTTGAAGCTGAAATTTAGTATACCTCTTTCCACTTCATGTTCTCCTGATATATTGGCCAAAATCTGGCGAAAATTTTCAGAATGCACAAAATTGGGCTTTGTAACAGGAGAACATGCAGTCGAAAGAGATGGCACAAAGTAACGTCTCCGGAGAGCAAATCAAAGAGCAAGAAGTGGCGCAGATGTTTCGAGACAGTGACTGTTTAACGAAGAGACGCAGAATTTTCGAACGCCTCCTGAAAGGCCTGCGCCTCTTATTTGCAACTTTAAGGCGATGCCTTTGAAGCTGAAATTTAGTATACCTCTTTCCACTTCATTTTCTCACTGATATATTGGCCAAAATCTGGCGAAAATTTCGAGAATACACAAAATTGAGCTTTGTAACAGGACAACATGCCGTCGAAAGAGATGGAACAAAGTAACGTCTCTGGAGAGCAAATCAAAGAGTGAGAAGTGGCGCAGGTGTTTCGAGACAGTGACTGTTTAACGAAGAGACGCAGAATTTTCGAACGCCTCTTGAAAGACCTGCGCCTCTTATTTGCAACTTTAAGGCGATGCATTTGAAGCTGAAATTTAGTATACCTCTTTCGACTTCATGTTCTCCTGATATATTGGCCAAAATCTGGCGAAAATTTTCAGAATACACAAAATTGGGCTTTGTAACAGGAGAACATGCCGTCGAAAGTGATGGAACAAAGTAATGTCTCCGGAGAGCAAATCAAAGAGCGAGAAGTGGCGCAGGTGTTTCGAGACAGTGACTGTTTCACGAAGAGACGCAGAATTTTCGAAAGCCTCTTGAAAGGCCTGCGCCTCTTATGTGCAACTTTAAGGCGATGCCTTTGA